>NW_027502973.1:0-55584 GCF_021521415.1 Bidens hawaiensis
GCGCATGGAAATATAGTTCTTTCCGCGACGCGTTAAGGTTGTTTTTGTCTGCCTTCGCGCTCGCGCTCTCTTGACCTTCTGTGTCTGCCTTCGCGCCTTAGCCTTCTCGCGTTAAACCCTTTGAGTTTTCTTCTGTTTAAGCTAGCCGTTGCTTTTGAGTTGTCTTATCTTTTGAGCTGTTGACCTAATCTGCTTTATGTCTGAAAAGTTACTTTCGGCGCAGCATGAGTACCAACCCCATTGGTTGACAGATAAAGTGACTGACATAATCTTTTGAGATCTGCTTTTGCCATGCTTGACCAGTACCTTTATCTGACCCGCCCATGCTTTTTACTGTTCCCTGACAGCTTTATCTTGCCTCTGCAGCTGCCATATCTTCCATATCTTTTGCTTTTTGGATTCTTATGCTTTTTGATATCTTTTGCTTGATCCTGTTAAAAATCTTTTCCCCTTTTTCTGGATTTGTGTCTCCTAGGGTTTTCCTATAAATAATAATAATATTTTCATAACACATCACACACAAACACTTAATCTCTCCTGTTCTCTTGCTCCTTGCTCTCTCTGCCGTCTTCCTCTCCTGCCTCCGTCTTCCTCCCTGTTCCTCCCTGCTTTTCGGTAATATATATATATTATATATAATAATTTACTTATTAATTATGCTAACTTATAATCAAGACTTAAAACAGATCATTAAAACAATAATCTTATTTATAGGTTAACTTGTGCTTGTTTAAAGTTGGTTCTTGCTTTATCTTACACCGCATCGTTTATCAAGTGAGTTATCTCGTATCTAATCCCTTTTTATTTTAAATGCTTTGGGATGTTCATGTGTTCATACAAAACTTGAGTCTTAAACTGTTTATGAACTTTAGTCGCGCAGTATCCCATGTGTTGAGGACGTAGACTTGGCTGTTTATTTGTATGTGTGGATCATTAACCGTATGGACGGTCTATTCCGCAGTTTTCATGGTACCATTAGATGAACACGGGAGAACATTCGTTTATGATTTTCTCTTTTGTTTACACATGCACAGTTAGTCTTGTTTGTGAGCTCAATTGTGAGCACTGGCAGTCTTGTCTCTTAGAGTTGGTCCCGATCAGATTACACCCTTGTTGAAAACCAGACATACACATGGTTGCGCGCAGATTTATTGTTATCTATGTATTGTATTAAACTTGATTTCTCACCAACACGCAAGTGTTTGACGTTTATTTTAACACATGTTCAGGTTTGCAGTAGCTGTTTTGGAGCTTGTGGACACGTAGGACGTTTTTACTTTTGGACCTAGAATTAAAATGTATCAGGACAAGTTAATGATGTTTGAATGTTATAATTTATAATATATTGATTTATGTTTGATTTATGTTCTTTATTTTCCCCGCTGCGCGTGCGCGATAAAATGTGTATTAATAAATATTGACACCAATAGTGTCGCGAGTAATGAAGCAATATGTGGCGCCCCGATGTATAATCCGCCTTTGGTCGGGGTGTTACAGATTGGTATCAGAGCTCGTTGACTTTAGGATAGGTGGTTAGACGTAACGGCCTAGAATACCTAAGAGTCCCTTCTCGCGCATGAGAGAAATCTCATGTTTGCGCGCTTATTGTTAATTACTCGTTATTTATAAATATGCTCGCACTTGCGCAGTATATGATTTTATGTTTTATTTCGCGATATTTCGATTTTTGTTGAATTTCGATTTTTATTGATTTTTCTTACATATTCGTTTGTTGGGATTGAAAATCCGAAAAGTCATGGTGATACATGAATAGTTGATTTTCAATTTCCATTTACGATTATGTTCTGAGGTTGGAGACTTGAAAAGTCATGGTGATACATGAATTGTCAACCTCCAATACTCGTTTTCTTGTATGTTTTATATTGAAGATTGAAAAGTCATGGTGATACATGAATCGTCAATCTCCAATACTCGTTTGCTCGTATATTTTAAATTGGGAATTCGGAAAGTCATGGTGATACATGAATTGTCGATTCTTGATTCGAATTTGTTACCTTTATTAAGTCTGCATTTAGGGTCATTTATTTTACTTTAACTTTTGACAGTAACTAACTCCGTGAAACCAAGCTTTATAAGATTAAAACTTTGCGCTAAAACCAAGATATTAACTAAAATTAAAAACTTTTATAGAAATGCCTCCGCTATCTCGCCGATTTCAGAGAAGAGAAGCCTCGCGCATGCGTAGACAGCAACGTTCCCAGGAAATGGCCGCCGCAATAGCCCAAGCCTTGAGCCAAAACAATACCCCCAGTTATAACATTAAATCCTTCAACGCGGGTAACCCTCCAAAGTTCACAGGTCTTGAAGGAGCCACCGTGATGCTCCAATGGCTCGAGAAGATTGAAAACACTTTCCTCCATACCCAATGCCCCTCAGACAGACGAACCCTATATGCTTCCAGTGTCCTGGAATCCAGAGCGCTTACATGGTGGAATGGAGTAGCTCATGCGCGTGGCGCAGAGGCTGCTTCTAGCATGACATGGGAGGAATTCAAGGAAATTCTTACGCGAGAATTCTGCCCTCCCAACGAAGTTAAGCGCCTGGAGGAAGAATTCTGGAACTTGAAGCAATACAGTGGCGAAGCGCGCGAGTACGCGACGCGCTTCCACGAGCTAAGCTTACTGGTCCCTCACCTTGTTACCCCTTCACGCCGAGCAATCGAGAAATTCCTTGGGGGTCTCCCCATGGAAATTCAAGATTCTGTATGGGCCAGAAAACCCAGTAACCCTCTCTGACGCCATCGAATTGGCCGCTGTGCTCAGCGACAACCATGTCAGAGCAGGAACCCTGTTCCTGCGGGGAACAGAGAAGACCAAACCCACCAAGACTGTCCCTGAACCAACAGAAACCAAACCTGAACCCTCAAACCGTAACAACCTCAAGCGCAGGCGCAAGGCCTATGCGCTTACCAACCCGCCCATTGTCCAGCAACCCGTTTACCAACCCCCAGTTTACGCGCCTAACCCACTGTCAACCTACCCAGCACCTCCTGTAGTCCATAACTATGCCTTAACCAATCCAGCACTCCCTGCCCGCCTCCTAAGAAACCTTACACAGGAAACCATCCCTTTTGCCAACCTGTAGATTTCACCACCCAACCCAAACCCCGTGTCGACTTTGTAACCGATGTGGCCGTACTGGTCACACTGCTGAGAACTGTAGAGTCCTTCTCGCCAATCCAATTGCGCCAACACCACCAGTCTACCCGCAGAATCCACAACCAACCTACCAAAACCCACGACCCAGATCGTGCTTTAACTGCGGTGATCCCAGTCATTTCCGGAACGCGTGCCCGAGACTGCAAGTGCAAATCACACAAGCGAATCCGGTGAACCAGATTTCGAACCAAGTGACGCGTGGACGAGCTTTTAACATAACCGCGCACCAAGCGCAAGCGAATAATGACGTAGTTAATGGTACATTTTTACTTAACGAATTTTATGCTTCTGTACTTTTTGATACTGGCGCCGATCGAAGCTTTATCTCTCGCGCCTTCGAGCAGAAGCTTGCGCGACCGCGCAACGATTTAAAAGAAGATTTTTCAGTTGAATTGGCTAATGGTGAAATTATTTTAATTAACTCAGTGATTAAAGATTGTACGCTTAACCTTAACGAAAACGATTTTCTGATTGACCTCATCCCTATGCCTCTTGGAAGCTTTGATGTTATTATTGGTATGGACTGGCTCTCGAAGAATCGCGCCGAAGTTATTTGCGCCAAGAAATTGATTCGCATACCTCGAGAAAATGGTGATCTTCATATTTACGGCGAAAAACCCTCCAGTGGTCTTAAACTTATGTCTTGCGCCGAAGCCCAAAGACTCATGCGGAAGAAGTGTATTGCATTTCTAGCCCATGTGGTTAAACCTGCTGAAGAAAAGAAGCTTCGCGATATCCCCGTCGTGCGTGATTTCCCTGAAGTTTTTCCTGATGATCTTCCTGGTATCCCTCCCGCTCGTGAAGTCGAGTTCCGTATTGATCTTGTCCCTGGTGCTTCCCCCGTAGCTAAATCTCCTTATCGTCTTGCACCCGCTGAGATGCAAGAATTGGCCAGCCAACTTCAAGAGTTGACTGCTAAAGGATTCATTCGCCCTAGCTCTTCGCCCTGGGGTGCTCCGGTGTTGTTCGTTAAAAAGAAAGATGGATCGTTTCGCATGTGTATTGATTACCGCGAGTTGAACAAACTCACCATTAAAAACCGGTATCCCTTACCGCGTATTGACGACCTCTTTGATCAACTCCAAGGTGCCTCTTGTTTCTCGAAGATTGATCTCCGCTCTGGCTATCATCAGTTGCGCATCCGCGATGAAGATGTTCCGAAGACTGCTTTTCGAACTCGTTATGGCCATTTTGAATTCTTGGTCATGTCCTTCGGTTTAACCAACGCACCCGCCGTTTTCATGGATCTAATGAATCGGGTGTGTAGGCCTTTCTTGGATAAATTCGTGATTGTGTTTATCGATGATGTTCTGGTGTATTCTAAGACCAAGGGCCGAGCATGAGCAACATCTTCGTTTGGTGTTGCAAAAGCTTAAAGCTGAGCAACTCTATGCTAAGCTTTCCAAGTGTGAATTCTGGTCTGATGAAGTACAGTTTCTTGGTCATGTTGTTAACAAGATGGGTATTCATGTCGACCCATCCAAGATTGAAGCAATCAAGAACTGGATTACGCCATCCTCTCCTTCTGAGATCCGTTCCTTTCTGGGCTTAGCTGGTTACTACCGGCGCTTCATTTCGAACTTCTCGAAGATCGCTTTGCCTTTAACAGCTCTGACGCACAAAGGTAAACCGTATATTTGGGGCTCGAAGCAAGAAGAAGCCTTTCTAACGCTCAAGCGTTTGTTGTGTGAAGCTCCTGTTCTTGCGCTACCTGAGGGTAATGATGATTTTGTCGTGTATTGCGATGCATCCAACCAAGGTCTTGGTTGTGTTCTTATGCAACGAGGCAAGGTTATCGCTTACGCATCGAGGCAACTTAAGGTTCATGAAAAGAATTATACAACTCACGACCTCGAACTTGGTGCAGTTGTTTTTGCCTTGAAGATCTGGAGACACTACCTTTATGGTACTAAGTGCATCCTCTACACTGACCATAAAAGCCTTCAGCATATCTTTGATCAAAAGGAACTTAACATGAGGCAACGCCGATGGAACGAACTCATCAGCGATTACGATTGTGAGATCCGGTATCATCCTGGTAAGGCTAATGTGGTAGCCGATGCGCTCAGCCGAAAACCCTGCCAACTTAACTGTATCTTGCCGCGCACCCAGCTTCACTTCGCGCCGATTCAAAGCAACCTTGAATCGCGTATTCGTGACGCGCAGCGCGCATCCATCAGTAATGGTAACCTTCGCGCCGAGTTAGCGTGTGGCGCGGAAGCGCATTTTGTCCCTAATCTGAGTGGAATTCTCTGCTATCTCAATCGCATCTGGATTCCCTTTGATGAGAATCTTCGCGCTGATATCCTGAGTGAAGCGCATAAATCTCGATATTCTATTCATCCCGGCGCTGATAAGATGTACAAGGATTTGCGCATTACTTATTGGTGGCCCGGTATGAAAAAGGATATTGCTGTGTTCGTAGCTAAATGTCTGACTTGTTCTAAAGTAAAAGCTGAACACCAACGCCCATCTGGTTTGCTCGAACAACCAGAAATTCCTACGTGGAAATGGGAATGTGTAGCGATGGACTTTATTACCAAGTTACCTTTGACAGCAAGCAAACATGATAGCATTTGGGTAATAGTGGATCGATTGACTAAGTCTGCTCACTTTCTGCCCATTCGTGAAAACTACCGTGTTGAGCAACTCGCGCAGCTTTATGTCAAGGAAATTGTCTGCCGCCATGGTACTCCTTTGAGCATCATATCCGATCGCGATGGCCGTTTTATATCTCGCTTTTGGAAATCCCTCCAATCTGCGCTAGGAACTCGCTTGGACATGAGTACGGCGTATCATCCTCAGACTGACGGTCAGTCTGAGCGAACTATTCAAACTCTTGAGGATATGCTCCGATCTTGTGTTCTTGATTTTGGAGGTAATTGGGATTCGCACCTGCCTTTGATCGAGTTCTCTTATAATAACAGCTATCATTCCAGTATCGGTATGGCCCCATTTGAAGCACTTTACGGTCGTAAGTGCCGCTCCCCGATTTGTTGGAGCGAAGTGGGTGAAGCTCAAATCACAGGACCCGAACTTGTTCAAGAGACAACCGATAAAATCGCCAAGATCCGTGATCATCTGCTGACTGCCAGAAGCCGACAGAAGAGTTACGCAGATCGTAGGCGAAAGCCTCTCGAATTTCAAGTTGGTGATCTTGTTCTCCTCAAAGTGTCGCCCTGGAAAGGTGTTGTCCGCTTTGGGAAGAAGGGTAAGCTTGCTCCTCGTTATGTTGGTCCATTCAAGATTCTCGCGCGTGTGGGAAAAGTTGCCTACAGACTTGACCTGCCGCCCGCGCTCAGTAATGTGCATCCAACGTTCCATGTATCCAATCTCAAGAAGTGTTTAGCTGACGAGAACCTTCACATTCCACTTGATGAAGTTCAAGTTGATGAAACTATGCATTTTATTGAGAAGCCTGTTGAGGTTATGGATCGCGAGGTTAAGCAAACCAAGCGCAGTCGTATCCCTATCGTGAAAGTTCGCTGGGAGTCCAAGCGCGGAGCCGAGTTTACATGGGAAAGGGAAGATCAAATGAAGATCAAGTACCCGCACCTGTTCTCTGCGCAACCTACTTCGAGATAAATTTCGGGACGAAATTTCTTAAAGTAGGGGAGACTGTGACATCTGCCCTGATCCGACCCGACCCAGGTACCCGTTTCTCTGACCCGATCTCTTTCTTTTATGATTTAGTATTTATACTTTATTTTTAATGTATTTTCCTTCCCGCCTTTCGTTTCCTTCCCGCTGTCCCGTCCCTCTCCTCTCTTTCCGCCTTCTTTTCCCTCTTGTCGCCGTCCCGCCCTTACGCCTTGTTTCCCTCTTTCTTCTAACTCTTTGCTTGTCCTTTGTTCCTTCCCGCCTAAGGTTGTCTGCGCAGCTTCACGCGCCAGACTCCTTACAAGGAAGCCTGCGTGAAGACCATCTGTTCCTGCGATACGCGAGACGAACGCTTCCCGCGACGCGCTAAGGATTTGTAGTTCCCTCGACGCGCGAAGAATTATAGTTCTTCCCGCAGCGCGCTAGGAATCTTAGTTCCTCCCGCGGCGCGCTAAGAAATGTGGTTCTTCCCGCAGTGCGCATGGAAATATAGTTCTTTCCGCGACGCGTTAAGGTTGTTTTTGTCTGCCTTCGCGCTCGCGCTCTCTTGACCTTCTGTGTCTGCCTTCGCGCCTTAGCCTTCTCGCGTTAAACCCTTTGAGTTTTCTTCTGTTTAAGCTAGCCGTTGCTTTTGAGTTGTCTTATCTTTTGAGCTGTTGACCTAATCTGCTTTATGTCTGAAAAGTTACTTTCGGCGCAGCATGCGTACCAACCCCATTGGTTGACAGATAAAGTGACTGACATAATCTTTTGAGATCTGCTTTTGCCATGCTTGACCAGTACCTTTATCTGACCCGCCCATGCTTTTTACTGTTCCCTGACAGCTTTATCTTGCCTCTGCAGCTGCCATATCTTCCATATCTTTTGCTTTTTGGATTCTTATGCTTTTTGATATCTTTTGCTTGATCCTGTTAAAAATCTTTTCCCCTTTTTCTGGATTTGTGTCTCCTAGGGTTTTCCTATAAATAATAATAATATTTTCATAACACATCACACACAAACACTTAATCTCTCCTGTTCTCTTGCTCCTTGCTCTCTCTGCCGTCTTCCTCTCCTGCCTCCGTCTTCCTCCCTGTTCCTCCCTGCTTTTCCGGTAATATATATATATTATATATAATAATTTACTTATTAATTATGCTAACTTATAATCAAGACTTAAAACAGATCATTAAAACAATAATCTTATTTATAGGTTAACTTGTGCTTGTTTAAAGTTGGTTCTTGCTTTATCTTACACCGCATCGTTTATCAAGTGAGTTATCTCGTATCTAATCCCTTTTTATTTTAAATGCTTTGGGATGTTCATGTGTTCATACAAAACTTGAGTCTTAAACTGTTTATGAACTTTAGTCGCGCAGTATCCCATGTGTTGAGGACGTAGACTTGGCTGTTTATTTGTATGTGTGGATCATTAACCGTATGGACGGTCTATTCCGCAGTTTTCATGGTACCATTAGATGAACACGGGAGAACATTCGTTTATGATTTTCTCTTTTGTTTACACATGCACAGTTAGTCTTGTTTGTGAGCTCAATTGTGAGCACTGGCAGTCTTGTCTCTTAGAGTTGGTCCCGATCAGATTACACCCTTGTTGAAAACCAGACATACACATGTTGCGCGCAGATTTATTGTTATCTATGTATTGTATTAAACTTGATTTCTCACCAACACGCAAGTGTTTGACGTTTATTTTAACACATGTTCAGGTTTGCAGTAGCTGTTTTGGAGCTTGTGGACACGTAGGACGTTTTTACTTTTGGACCTAGAATTAAAATGTATCAGGACAAGTTAATGATGTTTGAATGTTATAATTTATAATATATTGATTTATGTTTGATTTATGTTCTTTATTTTCCCCGCTGCGCGTGCGCGATAAAATGTGTATTAATAAATATTGACACCAATAGTGTCGCGAGTAATGAAGCAATATGTGGCGCCCCGATGTATAATCCGCCTTTGGTCGGGGTGTTACAGGTAGATACCCGGCCATTCTTGTAACAGTTGAATTTTTATGGAATATAAATCTTTTGTGCTGGTAGGACCGTCACTCTTGCTTTATAAACGTTATACGACTTGCTCATGCATATTATAGTTTAATTTGGCACTTGTTTTGCCGCATAAACAATATATGATTCGCTTGTGCATATTTTAGTTTAACTTAGCAATTTCTTAAGTACTTTGGATAGGTTAACCTATCAACGTGGCAGATAATAGGTTAAAGTTTTGCTTCCTCTTTCGTGATTGTGCGGGTAAGACCGTCACTTGCACTTAGTAGGATGGCTAAACTTTACCTATATCTGACCTGCGTGGAGGTTTTCCTCATTTTTTCCTTGAAGAGATTTTCTAAGTGTTCTGAATAAGTTAACCGTTCGACGCGCGGTTGTCAATAGGTTAAAATTCAGTTTCCTCGATCATGATTTGTGCGGTTAGGCCCGGCACTTTCATTTAGTGGGATGACCGAACTTCACCTATGACTGACTTGCGTGAAGGTTTGCCGTTTTTTGTGTTTATTCGGGTTTTACCGCCTTCCACACGCAACGATTTCTTCACACTTATTTATGCGGTGAAAACCCATATCAGTGTTTTGAAGAAATTAACCGTTTGACGCGCGGTTGTCAATAGGTTAGTTCGGTTTCCTCTATCATGATTTGTGCGGGTAGGACCAGCACTTTCATTTAGTGGGATGACCCAACTTTACCTATAACTGACCTGCGTGAAGGTTGTCATCTGTTTTTTGTGCTTACGCGGGTTTTGCCGCCTTCCACACGCAACGATTTCTTCACACTTATTTATGCGGTGAAAACCGGCATATCAGTGTTTTGAATAAATTAACCGTTCGACGCGCGGTTGTCAATAGGTTAGTTCGGTGTCCTCTATCATGATTTGTGCGGTTAGGACCGGCACTTTCATTTAGTGGGATGACCCAACTTTACCTATAACTGACCTGCGTGAAGGTTGTCATCTGTTTTTTGTGCTTACGCGGGTTTTGCCGCCTTCCACACGCAACGATTTCTTCACACTTATTTATGCGGTGAAAACCGGCATATCAGTGTTTTGAATAAATTAACCGTTCGACGCGCGGTTGTCAATAGGTTAGTTCGGTGTCCTCTATCATGATTTGTGCGGTTAGGACCGACACTTTCATTTAGTAGGATGATCAAACTTTACCTATGACTGACCTGCGTGAAGGCTTTCCTTATATTTTCTTTAGAAATTTGTCGTTTTGTGTTTATGCGGGTTTTGCCTCCTTCCACACGCAACGACTTGCTTTCCCACTTATGTATGCGGTGAAGACCGGCATATCAATGTGGAAAGTTCATTAAGTATAAATGTAAGACCATCAGCGTCAATGTGATAAGGAGAATCATTTCCATTAGAAGTGGCTCTGGGCCTTTTCTTTTACAAGTTTGGAATTGATCTACATGCAGACTGTGTAATTGAGCTCCCTTCCATGTTCTTGGGAGTGTCATCGAGCCTTTCGAGCTGATATGCACTTGGTTCGGAATCTCGTTGTTTACGCAGTATGTAGTCTCCGACATTGAAGCTGCAGTTTTATTCGTGTTTTCCCCAACTGGGGTTCTACACGCATTAGCCTGCTCAGCGTTCATTACGCCACGAGGTGTGTCAGCGTCCCATCTCTGACAAATGCTTCGACGATGTCCTTCAAGTCTACGCATTCCTCGGTGTTGTGGCCTCTTGTCCTGTGGAAGTCACAGAATTTGCTCTGATCAACGTTGTGACGCTCTCGGATTATTGGAGCCTTTGGCCATGGGAGCCTCTCGGTGTCGAATATCTCGGTGACGCTTTTGGTGAGTGGCGTCCATCTGGAGTTCCGGTTCGACGACTGCATGTTATCCTTTCCGCCTAACCGAGGGTGCGAGCCGGATGAGGTGTCAAAGTTTACCCTTGACTGCCAAATGCCTAGCTTCCTCTTTTTGTTTAGTCGGGCGGTAAGGACATTGTTTTATCTTGTTTTCTGGGTGTAGAGGTTTGTGCTCTGGGGAAGATCTCTACTCAGTTGCTTTTCCGTTTCCGCGAAGCGTTTAGCTGCTGTCATGATGGCATCCCATGTGGATGGCATGCCATCTTTACCCGTTAAGGTGCGGATGAGCTCTGGGTCTTTTGCGCCCTGGATGAAAGCAGCGCGAACAAGATCTTCGCTAATACTACCCAGACTTAGCTTCTTTGAGTTGAAGCGAGTGATGAAGTCTAGCAAAGATTCATCTTCCTCTCGAATGCAATTGAGGATTGTCCATTGCTCTTCGGTATACTTTCTTTGTTGGCTGAAGTGTTGGCTAAACTTCTGTTGGAAGTCTGCCCAATCATAGATGTGGTGGACCGGTAGACGGTCAAACCACGCTCTAGCCGCTCCAACTAGCGTCATCTGGAACATATAACACCACGTGGGTTCCGTCCAATTGCTGACGGTTGCCCCCGCTATGAATCTGTTCAAATGATCGTCTGGGTCGGATATACCATCATAAGTGCCGATGTTGGGCATCTGCTTGGCACTCTTTGGGGCGATTGCTTCCGCAATGTCCCTTGCAAACTTGGACGTTCCCGCATTTGCAACAGTTGGTCTAAAAGCTTTGGAGAAGTCACGTGGGTTTCTACCCGCGTTTTTTGGTTTGAAAGTTTCTCCAAAATTCCTTCTCGGTTGGAAGTCCGTGTCCTTACGCTTCCCTTTCGCCCTATGGTGAGGGTTTACGTCGGTGTCGGATTCCTCCCGATCATCGTCCGAGTACTCGCACTCACTGCTCATGTTGAGCTGTTGTCGAGTACTTCCGAATTCTTCAGCCTGTTGAAGTGAACGCAAGCGTTCATCCAACTCAGCTTGGAATTCCTTCTGACGTGCTTCCGCCCACGCTTTAACTTGTTCAAGTGTTTGGCGGGGGAGCCTCGTCTGTTGTCTTTCCACCTGGGTATCAATGAATCCCCGGGGATGATTGTTTACTGCACTTGCCCCGGCTCGAGTGACCGGGGTAGTGTTCGTAAAATTTACTGCACTTGCCCCGGCTTGGGTAACCGGGGTAGTGTTCGTAAAACGTGTGTATTCGCCGGTGTTCCCCCCAGTAGCTGGGGTTATGGTTACCGGGGTTTCTTGGTTACTCCCTGGCCTGGGGACTGGAGTAACGTTAACCATCTTTCCAGAAGTTTTGAAAAAACTGAAAAAGAATAAGTTCTAGCTTTATGCACGGATGGCGCCAATGAAGAAACACTAATTGACCCCGGGCAGATTACGGATAATCTGGGGGTTAAATAGATGTTTCCCACGAGGGGTTATGTCCGGCAAAGATGGTTCTTCTGGTGAGCTGCAAAACAGACACCGTGAGCTCGTCACTGAGAAGGGGGTGGGTACCTCCTTGTGACCACCCTCCGGCGTGAGAATCAGACTAGATTACTCTTGAATATAAGTGTATATTAAGAGATTTCTAGAGAAGATAAGATGTGATAAGGTAATGTAATGTGTGCATACCATTCCAAGGTGTTGGGGTATTTATAGCCGAATGTAGGTTTCCAAGAAGGTACAGCCGGCTGAATAGTATTCCTGTTCTGCCAACTGTGGGCTACGCACATGCCATGCTGGCAGTTGGTGGGTAGGCAGCGGCTGATAGGGACCAGGCCGGCTGTGTACTATTCCTTTTCCACCAACTGCAGGCTATGCACGTGCTACGACAGGTTGGTGAGTAGGCAGCGGCTAATAGTGACAGGGGTTGGTGAGTAGGCAGCGGCTGATAGTGACCAGGCCGGCTGTGTACTATTCATTTGTCACAGTGAGCTGTCGCTGCTTTGGTCAGACCTTTTGTCCATACCTCGTCAGGTACAGTACAAAAGGTCCTCCAGTAGCGTACGGACTGGCTCATTTGGGCGGGAGTATTCCCGGCTTTGGGCGGGAGTGTTCCCGGCTTGCTCACTCCTTCTTCAGGTGACATTACTGAATTATTTAAGAGTTAAGTGCCTTGTGCGTGTAGCCTTGCTGCGCAGGTAGCCTTCCCTGATGGCTTGTATCCGCAGCTGCGGGAACAGGCGGGGTACTTCACCATTGGGAGGCTTTTCCTGCGGGAACAGCTTGCGTACTGCGCGTAAGGACGTCACGTCTCTGAGCATGGTGGGTCCTGCGGATCCAGTTGGTTTCTGCGCAGACGTCCCTCCTCAAGGTGAGTCTTGCGAGTTTAGCCTTTGCGCAGACGTCCCTGTTGAAGGTGAGTCTTGCGGGTTCAACTGCGCAGACGTCCCTCTTTAAGGTGAGTCTTGCGGGTCCAACTGGGCTCTGCTGGGACCTACCTCTTCAAGTGAGTGTCCCATTCGTGAAGGGTCGATCCCAAACTCTGAAGGCACGAACCGCTGTTTCAAGAAACCAATTACGTAAATATTTATTTGGACCTATAAAGTTGCAAGTCATGACTTGTTAGTTGTTACATACCTTGATGTTTCCAGCTTCTTTGATGGCATCAACAAGCTTAAGTTGAAGTAGAATATTATGCGATCGGAACTGGACCCCTGACATGGTGCATATGACCACATCAACTTGTTTAACCACATCCACGAGACTCTGGTGATCAGAAAACGAACCCTCAACCAACCGAGCTCCTTGTTCCTTAAACGACAACAACATCTGAAGCTTGTCAATATCAAAACCAATCTCTCTACGCATAAGGACATAGGTCGGGTGGCCTTGAGCAAGACTGGCCTTGACAATCCTCTTGCCAATGTAGCCCGTGCCACCCACAACAAGAATCTTGCTCTTTGACATCTTCTTGAATTTTTTATTAAAAGTTAATAAAGAGTACGTGATTAATTTGTTATATCACAAGTTAATGTGTATATTTACACACATATATATGGAGGAGATAACATAGCATGGTGATATTATTTCTTAATAAAATCACGTGCCTCTATGGCTCTCTTTGAACGGTCTCTTTTACCAGGCTGATGGTCATACCCGCCCATCTTGTACGTCTGGCGGCCTTCGCTTTTGGAGAAATATAGGATGTGAAATAATTGTTTTTTTTTATATTTATTTATACTTATATTAATATATTATTAAAAAGTATATAACGCTTTATTGTTTAGTTTTTACGTAATTTCGTCACGGGGCAGAATTAGCACGTACGTTTAAAGTCATCCTGAAATTACAACCTGCATGATCTAAACAAGACTATTGATAAGCTATATATTATTTATTAATCATACACAAAGTTTGAAGAATTAGTTTGGAGTAAAGTTTTTTTTTCTTATTTAAATTTAATTTTAAGTTTTAAGAATGAGCTTTATATGTACACAATATGCCACGAAAGCAATAATACTAACGGAGTTAATTAGTGTCATGTTAGTTTGGGTATACTAGAAGAAAATAAATTGAAACTTGAGAGTGGTGATAAATATTTCGTTAGTTGTAAGTATTCTTGACCAATAATGAATAATAAGAGTATCTAAATCTAATAACTCATAAATATAATATACTGTAACATATATAGGATTTGAACCCTCAATTTTTTTTGGTTGTAAGTTCTAAAGCTTAGACGATTGTAATTAAGATAGGATAAAATATGAAAAGCTATCATTTTTTTAGGGTCATATTAGAGACACCACCCCAAAATTAAAAAACACCCACCAATCCGTCACACATCGGGCGATCCGCCGCATATTGGTGGGGTCTTTAAGAAAAATGTATTTTTTTGTTTTTTGTTGACTTTTTTCATTATTTTATTGTAGTTTTGTTGTCTTTTCTTTTATTTTTTATTTTCTTTTGTTTGTTTATGATTTTGTATTAGTAATCTTAATCTTTAGAAAAAATACTTTTAAATATTTTTCATTTTAAACAAAGTTTCGGGTAAAAACCGAGTAAACGTCAAACTTCTCGTTTTAACGAGCTAGTCATTGTTCAAATCAACAAAAATATTTCCTAACATCTTTAATTTATGTTTCATTTTATATTATTTTTTTTGAATAGGTACCTACACAGGTTTATCGCTCAGCCCGTACAGGGTCGTCACACGGGGGGGGGGGGGGGGGGCAGATTGCTGCAACCTTCGTGACCTGTTTTTTTTTTTTTTTTTTTTGCGATGCTTGCTTACGGGGAGACACTGCAACCTAGCTCGCGATTTCGGCGACTACTTCGCCATTTACTGGCCCATACGTAGAGGTCCCACTTGTTGAGCCTCCCCCAATCGAGGAGCCGGAGGTGGATATTCAGGGCGCCGAGGTTGACGGTGATGAGGACGGTGATCAGGTACGTTATATTTTATCGTTTTTTTTGTATCTTCGTCTTATTAACGTTAACTTATCGTTTTCATAACAGCCACCGCATCAGCACCCGCAGCACGTTCCGCGTACACATCACGCCGTGCGTTTGGATCCGGCCACTGACTCCCGGCTACGGAGAGTAGAGCGTCACGTGTCACAGATACGCGGTCACATGACTTGGATGGTTGGTTTTATGTCCGCCCAGCAGCATGGAGCCTAGTACACGGTACCAGCGCCACGTTTCGAGGAGGAGGGGAGTGATGACGACGTGGATGGTGCCGCATTTTAGATTTGTTTTTTGTATGTTGTTACTTATTCCCGAACTCGTTTGGTTTTTTTTTCGAACTCGTAATGCAATAATTATTATTATTTTATAAATCTGGTTATGCGTTATGCTTATTTTGTTCGTTTTCAATTTTAAAATTGTTGATTCGTTATTACTTTAAAACCGATCAAAAATCTGTTACACCCGACATACAAAAAAAAACAAACATAAGTCGTTATGTACTAATTATTATTATATAAATCGCATTCATTTTATTTTGTACGTTTTTAATTTTAAAATTGTTGTTTCGTTGTCACCTTCCAAAACCGATCAAAAACGGTTATACCCGAGCCAAAAAAAACAAAACAAACAAAAGAAAATAAATAAAAAAAAAAGACAACAAAAAGACAAAAATCCAATAAAATAACAAAAAAAGACAGCAAAATGACAAAAAAAATACAACTTTTCAAAACACCCAACCAATAAGCGGCGTATCAGGCGATCCGCGGCTTAATGGGAGGGTGTTTAGGAAACACCCCATGGTGTATGTAAAAAACCCCTTTTTTACTCTTTATTTTTCTACTTTCACCATATTTTAAACATATTTAACTTTTATATACTTTATTACTATTTAAAATAAAAATAATAAATTAAATCAAGCATTTTATCATTCTTAACATGCGTAGTTAATAATGTATCTACTTATAAAAATAATTTGCATAATTATAAACAAGTATAGTGTGCCCTATATTATATATTGCGTAATTTTGTATATATGAAGCATACTTATTGTGTTAAATTATATGTGTTGCGTAATTTTGTGTTTGATAATATAACTTTGTGTGTAATTATATAATTTTATGCTTAATTATTTTACATTTATGTGTAGTTATATGATGCTAGCCCAAGAACACATGTTGGGTCTTGTGACTTCATATGCTTTGTAAGATAAGAGTCATTTTAATATACAGACGACATACCCTTTGAATAAGAGGGTAGACGTTTTTTTTTAATTGGGGAAGGGAGATGAGGGGGGGGGGGGTGGGGGGATCTTAAATTGTCTTTTTAATTGTTATTTATGTATCAAATATCGATCGTTCTTAAAATTAGTGTTAAGTATCAATATCACCTCCTAAAAAAATCATGAATCAAGTCACTGTTTGGTGGTTATTGTTACACATGTTGATAAAGGGTTGTGAATTGAGAAACAACCCGGGGGGGGGGGGGGGGGTTGAAATGGAAAATATGGAAAATATTTGAGATTTAATTCACTTGGTTTAAAGGGATTTTATAATCATGTGTTAATGTTGGCAATTTCTAATCAAAGCCTGAGTGCAACGCAAGAAATTTAGCATGCAAGGCACAAGTTATTTAAAATATATGTATGGATCCTAGTATTTCCTAATACACGTCTGTTTAGGATGTTAGGTTTATTTAATTAAACCGTGAAGGGTTTTATTATTAATGTAATAAAGTTTTGAGCAAGTTTCTTAGTACAATAAACATCTTTGGGTGTTTGCCAAATTAATGAGTTACCAATTAAATTCTTGATTCCATCGTACGGTGTAGCGAGTCGATAGAGTATCGGGGCAGAGAGGGTGAGGTGGAGTGTGTTTCGGTGAGGTGGCAGAGTGAAGGATGGAGAAGAGTGGTGGAGGCGGGTGGGTGAGGTCGATAAAGCAAATCTGCTGTGATTGAAGAACTCGGTTGAGATAGAGGGTGGGGGAGAGATGACACCGCCCTACCTTATACCTTACAAAAAAATTATTTGATGATTGGAATTCTCATTAAACCGAACAATAAAATTTGATAAGATGTTTTCCAATTTAAACATCATTCAGAACAAACTGATCACATATTTTAGACAAAATTATAAATTTTGTCCTTTAAATATATGAGATTTATGGATCATGTCCTTTAAAAAGTTTATTTATGGGCGGTGTTCTTTATATGACAGAATACATTTGCTATTTGTTACAAAGTGTTTGAACATGAAAACCATAATTTACATTATTTTAATATCAAAAGCTTCATTTGAGCCATCAGATCGTCTAATGACTATCCTCCACCTCCAAGCAACTATTCATGATTACCTGTAAAACAGTTATAAAATACGTCAGCAACGCATGTTGGTGAACACGTTGACACAAAATATTTTTATTACTTATTTATCCTCTCGAGACATAACTTAAGGCTCGGCCCAATGTGGCTTAGGAAATAATCAAGTTATGAAATCTGAATAACAATTACAAACTCCATTTCAACTCAAAACCGCTCAGCAAACACCAAAGCGTTCGAGATTACTTAGATACTACCAATATACACAAGATAATCCCCACTCGAACATTACTTAGGTCCAGCCCAACATGACAGATGCATTATCAAGCGTGGTGCGGTGTGCCCACCGTCTAACCACATATGTAAGGATCCATACAAACGTATACGATAGCTTGAGGGCCAGCGATTACCTTTGTTTATAACGTTTTAGGGATACACAATCCCATGTAATCATTTATAAGACTCGATTTATAAAGTTGTAAAGAGTTTGAACGTATTCACCTTTGTTATGATCAGTGCAGTTCACTGATGTATTCTTCTTGCTACCTCGAACCTATAGTACGAAACTAACCTTTTATAATTACTAGATCAACGATCTAGCTTTAGACATATAGTCTATTTGCATAATCATTACCTTAATAATCATTTCTCTTTTATAAATTACTTGGACCGTTAGTCCAAGAGGTTTATATACGATGTTTCTTATTTCTTAAGAAACATTATAAAATCTTTAAAATCATAAAGATCGAAATAATATTTTACCTATACCTTCGTCTTATGAAAACTATGTTTCACTTATTAGTTAATCAAGGTATAAACTATACCCCCGACTAAGGTCTAAGCCATAGATAATAAAATAATCGAGCAAAACCCCTACCTTGTATGGCTAGCTTATATGAAATTCCTAGGCTTGACGTGGCCAACACTTATACTTGTCGGTGGGTAATCGAAAGAATAAACGAAAAACACTTCTACACCTTGCACGTACTTCGAGATTAAGTGTGTGTGATTTAAGGTGTTATACGGGTGAATGGAGCATCGCCCATGGCTGCCTATTTATAGGCAGAAAAAATGTCTATTCGCGTTGCACGAAGGGCTCCCAATGTGCCCCAACCTAAGACGAAAATGTCGGGCCGGGAGCTTATTGCTCACAACTCTCAAGGTACTATCATGCAATATTAAAAGTGACAATATCTATTAAATTTAATTTAATAATCAAGTATGTGATTTCATAAATAGAACACCTAAGGACAAAATAAAATTTAAGTTATTTTTTTTTCTCTCTAGCATGCAATCCTAAGTATCTTCAAACAACTTGAGAATCACATCACACGTTAACCTGTATATGCATTAAAAATAAAATAGGTTTTGTCAACACTAGGTTGAGTGAGTATAACACCAGATTGAAGACACTATAATAACAATAAATAAAAGTGCAAACTGCACCTGTGAGATAAACAGTTAAGCCATAGCACACAAACAATCAATCAACCATAAAGAAAGGGTTCAACCAATTCCATATAAATGGACATTGTTTACCAAGCAAGTACTAAACCGTTGCCATAAAAATGGGCATCAGTTGCCAAAGATAGTCGTATGATCATACTATAATGAGAAACTTCACCAAAATGCGTTTAAATAAAGCAAGTATGCAAATAGCAAGTTAAGCAAACTGATAAACACACAAGGATAAACAGTTGCGGTTTGAATACTATATAATATACAAATAGCTAGTCACGCATATATCCCCAAAAGATAAAATAAGTAAAAGAGGAGAGTGAAATACTCACCTTAGCAAAGCGAGAAAGAAAACGACAAGAAGCGATAAATCACAATCTTTGGGAATATTCGACGATAATCCTAATTACAATAATTGCAGAAACGATTATAAATAAATGACTAGATAGAGATTCGGGAATTCGATGATCGAGTGTATTCTTACGAAAATTAAATGTTTATTATAAATTTTATTATCAAAGTTTTATCGTAAATGACATGATTTAATTATATAAAATATAATAAAAATACTTAAATATATATTTATAAAAACTTTATGGTTTATATGAAAAGACTTACTTTAAATGTTTAATTTAAATTTAAAAATACGTTTAATATATTTTTATAACAATATCTTTTAAATTAGTATAATAAAATATTTATATAAATAAAATCGTTTATACAATACTCAAGCTTAAAAATCATATTTTGATATGTTAATTAACGAGATGAATTTTAAATGCATATTCTAAATTAAACCTTTTTAAATATTTTAATACTAAAAACCTTTATCATATTTTAAATATCGTTTATATATACATACACACACACACACACACACACACATATATATATATATATATATATGAATACACACACACACACATATATATATAGTGTTTAACCAAAGTTCGGAAAACAAATAATTGGAGTGTCGGTTTTAACAAAATATAAATTAATTATAATTTAAATGGTTATAAGAGATTGATATAACACATAATATATTATTACCAAAAACAATATAAAAAAACGGAGCTGCCGGGACTCCAACCCGCGCAACATTCCAACACAACTCAATCCACACACACCCAGCCAACTGAGCTGGGTGTGCAAGTTGTTAAGATCCATTAAAGAAAATATATAAATGGCATATCAGATGACTCAAAAACTCCTGATGAACCCTAGAATCAAAATCCATAAATCTGATAATTGATGGATCAATTAAAGCTAGGGTTAATGATATACATTGAAACCCGATCATACTAATGCAAATGATTACCTTAAACGAGGTTCCAATGAGGGTTTAATTGTTATTAACAGGGCTAGCTCAAATGTTTACAAGAACACAATCAAGAGGTTGATGATAATACAATTGAAAACGGGGGTTGTGTTCGCGATGCAATATGGATGGTGATGACCAATTTAATTGCAATATAATGTTTGTTATTATGTATAATTGTTGACGAGTATAGACGGTTCGTTAAAACAAGAAACATGCATCAAGAAGATCTAATCTTCCTAATCAAATACGGTGGTGAGACTGATTAAGGAAAGAAATATAACATATAGGATCCAATTACCAAGTTGTTACGAGAATTGTGGCTCAAGTTGATAAACGGGTTGCGGGAATGCAATACTGGTCGGGTTAGACCGATGGGTAAATGGGTCACAGATAAATATAATAATGATGTATATAAATTTGCATTTCTGTCCCTGAAGAAAGTAGATGGAAACATTTTTAGGTAAAATCTTAGTTAAGGGTTAGATTTGTAATAAATTGAAAGTTGTAATTATATTTTATATAATTAATTAAATAATAATATAATAATAGTCAATCTTCTCGATAAAAGTGATATTTTTATTTCCCGAACATAAAAGCGGGTCGGGGTAATATAAGTTGGAAAAACTGAGTTATTACACCTAATCTGTCTGTCACATCCGACCAAAGGCGGAATATGCTGGAGCGTAACGTATTGATTGGACAGTAGCTCAAAAGACACTAATTAAAGCGACAATAATTATTTAGTTTCATTAACATTAAAACAAGTACGCAAATTCAATAAACAGAACAAATACATTATACTTTTGTATTTTGACTAATATCATAAGGTAAAACTAACTTCTTCGATCTTGAACAATGTAAATTACTTGTACCTGTAGCATTTATACAAATAGAGTTTGTCAACACGAATTGTAAGGCCCCGTTACCGGTGCCCTACTTTGGACGTTGGATTTACTCATTAACACAATACTAAATATCAGAGTTAATTAAAACATTCGCGGAATATTAAAACAATCATAAAACATTACATATTAATTCATAACTTGTCTTAAACAAACATCTTGTCTTTCAAAATCAAAAACATTAATTAATAAACGTCTTGAGTCTTCAGATGCCAGACTCTTATTCTTCTGCCATGTGCCCCTCTCAAGCTAGCTGCTTCATCCTACTCACCTGCGTGCATACTAAAAGTCAGCTACGCTGAGTGAGTTCTAGTTAATCATACAACATACCACACATTCATAATTACATACTTTCGTACATACTTCATACCTTCATGCTTTCTTTCACATACTCATATCATTTTCGACATTACGATTTAAAGAGAATTACGCCCTATAGCATTCGCATATATTATTAGGGTATGCAACCCTTTATCCTTCGCATATATTATTAGGGTATGCAACCCTTTATCCTTCGCATATATTTTTAGGCCTTCCCCTATATTATTAGGGTATGCAACCCTTTAACCTTACTTTACCTTTTATTATCATTATCATTATCACATTCATACATATCTTACATAATATCATTCATATCATAGTCATACATACTACTCTATACTTTCCTTAACAATACGTGCAATATCCGAAGATCGTTCACGTACTGTCAAACATGCATTCATAATTTAAACATAACTATCACATTCATCATTAAGACATACACTTACCATTTAAGGTAAGGGTATTAACATTCACGTTGAGTATGCACACAGCCCTGAAAACATAACAAGGAAGTGGCTAGAAACTCACCTGAATCCTGTTTCTTTGTCCATTAATTGTTAATCCCTTCTTTAATTGAGCTTTGCAAACTGTATATAAGTTACACGTATCAATACTTGTCCCATTTGCATTTCTAGTCTAATGATCTCGTTTTAGATTACATTATACTTAGAATGTTTTATTTATTAAACCCTAAGGTATTGAATTTATGGTTTTTATTTACTTTAACATTCTTTTATTTTATCTCTTAAGGTTCTTATAATGCATACCATCATGTGTGTACATATGTATATATATATATATATATACATGTACGGGTCACCATGCATCCGGGGTCTCTATGTGAATCCTTTGTAATCGAGTTAAGTCGTATACGAGTGGCCTCAAAGTAAGCGAGTTGTACATGTATACGAACCAATGTATGCGAGCTTATATATAATCGAATACAACAAGGGTATTCGAGTTCCCGTTGTAAGCGAGTATAGTGTAATTGTGTCTACTTTCACTCGGGTCGCTTTGTAATGGGTCCAATTGTAATCGAATGTTCTTGAATTTGTGTATTTGTTCTGTTTAGATACTTTTGTAATTGTGTCTACTTTTGTATCCCATTGTAATCGACCCCTTGTAATCGACCCATTGTATTCGACCGAGCTGCACATTATCTAAACATTAAGTCTCGGTTTGGTCCCTTTTTATCGTTACCTCTACTTGGTTAAATTCTAACACCCGGTCATGGCTCGGTATGGACTCATAATTATTTCCTTAATCGTTTTCGGCCAAAGTTTGACCTGAGGGATTATAAAGCTTGGACCTTTAGTCTTAAAACATTCAAAACTAGATCTAGGGTTTCTTTAAACGAGACGTTCTTAACCGTAAGTTTGTTAAGTCCATTTTAACATCAATTTTGCTACTTTATGGTTCGTTTATACTCGATCTACTCTACGTTTATGTTTCATGGCTAACCGTTCATAAACACATAAACTTTAAGATCAAGAACGTACCTTTAAACGTTTGTTAGGTCACGGTTTATCATGGTTATGAACAATAGTCTTGAATCTTGCTTAAATATCCAAGGTCTATCAATAATTGGCTTGGTTTTGATCTTGGGCTCTCTCTTTTTTCTCACGGCCGTAAGAGGGTGTTTGTTTGTGTGTGTAGGGAATAATATGGAGAGAAATGAGGATTTAGGGTTTTAGGGAGGTTTAAGGGAGTATTTATACTCTCTTAAGCCCATGGACCTAATGCTAATCTCATCCCTTATTCCATTTTAATTGTTCCAAGTCCATACTTCTTTCTTTTATTTAATCTTAATTAAATATTTACACACGTTTTAAAACATAAACTTTATTTATTATTACGAATTAGGATTTTACACGAATGTTGGTGAGAATACATAAGTTTTAGTTGAGATATATAGATAAAAACCACAATTCATATGTTAAGGATGAACATTACAATTCCTATGAAAATGTAAACAACTAAATAGATGTGGACCCGTTCCTATTGATACGAAATCAATGTAATTGGGTAAATGTATGATCATACTAGATGAGAATAGATGAGGATGAGATACCAACCTTATTATTATTATTATCATTCTTCTTCTTCTTCTTCTTCTTCTTCTTCTTCTTCTTATTATTATTATTATTATTATTATTATTATTATTATATTAAATAACTTTTACATTTGGTTTACAAAAATGAAAAAAAATAATAATAACATATAAGATACGATATATAATAACTTTGTGGTTATATGAACATTTTGTTTCTTTTTCTTTATAAAATACATATATCTATGTATATATAATTTCTTAAGGAAAATAGTTAACAGTTTAATAACGAACATTGGTCAAGTGTCTAAGCGTGATACCTCCCGGTTTGATTTTGAAAGATAAAGATAACGTAGAAGATTAGATATAGGTTTTATATAATTGTTTATAATCATAAGAAAAATTGATTTATTTGTCTATTATTAGAGTATGTAAATAAAGATAATAAAAATAATAAATTTATTTGTCTATTATTAGAGTATGTAAATAAAGATAATAAAAATAATAAAGTAAGGATGGTGGGACTCGAACTCGGGTCTACGACCAGTTCGGAGCCGCACCATACAAGCAGTAACCAGTTGGGCTACAAGGTTTGTTGGTTATTATTTGGAAACAGAATATTTAAACATCCATTCACAAATCCCCAATTTCCTTATGAACCCTAATTTCGTTCAAACCCAAATTGATCGTTGATTGCCATTTGGAAATCAAAATTGACAGAGGGTTTTGACTGTACATGAGATTTCGATCCAAATGCATGAAACAATTACCTGATAAGATGTTTAATTGAAAGAAAAACAAGAACTAGGGTACAGCTTTCATAACGAATAAAGGATTGAGTTGTTTGGTGTTTCTGGGCAAGAATTGGACGATGGTTTTTGTTCGTGATGTGATAATGTAGTTGTGTAGTCATTCAATTGAAGATTTAACATGTATTTATAGTGATAAATAGTCAAAAGCAACCCGCGTGGTGAGTTAATGATAAACGATCCAAGTTAGTAAGGTTTGCTGGCAATTGACAGCATGTTTCCAAAACAAATGATCACGTGTTAAGTAAGGAACAAGAAATTATGTCAAATCCCTGATTATCCGGCTGATTTGGGGAGTGTTGCCCTGGTCAAAATCGTGAAGAGGGGGGGTGTGCAGGTACGTGACAAGGAAGGAAGGGAAGAGGGAAAGTTTGGTTAATTGACATAATCGGCCCCTCGAGTTTGGAATTGGTTTAAATCTAGATAAACTAATAAAAGTAACATATATTTATAGTAAAAAAATATCTTTTAAAATTTTAATAGATTCAAAGAAAAACTAAAAGGGTCGGGTTCCGGGTTTGAAAAATAACGAATGTTACATTGTCCGTTCGCGTCGCGAAGGACCTCTTAACCGCCATTGATTTTATTTTCTTTCGCGTAGCGCGAAAAACGGGTTCGCCTTGCGCGAGCTAGACCCATAGGGTCGCTGAATTAACACGTAGACCTGCCACGTGTCACCACTTGGTGACATGTGGTAAAAATTGTCAGGATAAGACTTGGGTTCCTTCGCGTCGCGCGAAGGAATCACTTGTTGCTCCTTCACGTAGCGCAAAGGGTCAAATCTCAGAATTTTCATTTTAGTCGCTTGACTTTGATAACTTGTCATTTCTTGGTCTTGCTTCAATTTTTCAAAAATACTAAGGCGGCTCACGGCGATGCGAGCGTGCGAAGTGCGTGAGCTCGTGACCGTGTGCGTCGGGTGTTCGCACCCTCCGCTAGGACCACCGGTGAATGCAAGACATATAAGAATATTACTATGGAAACTCAACTCCCTATAAAGAGCTTACAAAATTTTCTTACTTTCCATTTGGGATGTATTTATCTTTGTTATTGATACCCATGTGAAATAATTCATCCTCTTCATTTTTTCCATATAGGATGTATTCCCTTTTTCTCATTTCTTTAACATGAAATGCTTTCATCTTTATAATTTATATATTCCTCCTTATTTATTTAACATATTATTAAAATATTTTTGGGTCCTTCGACTTTCAAAATATATATTTTTATCACAAAATAAATATGGTATTTTTCGAGATGTTAGATCAGAGATCAGTGATCAATCCTCGGTGATCGGGATTCGTGATCGGTAATCGGGATTGGTTGCTCGCTAGGCTTGCACGCTTAAAAAAATACTGTTGAAGAATCTAAACTCATTTAAACTAAAGCTTGAACCTTTATCGATTTATAAAACCCGATTCAACTAGACCTTTAAGATCCCTAACGATCCGAACATGAAAGAACAATTTTTATGCATAAAACATACATTTGTGAGTTTGGTTCGAACTTAAATCTTCTATGATACTAAGTCTAGATCTTTTCTTGGTACTCGGCGCAACAAATACTCAACGGTCGAATCTTGCTTAAAATATTACATTCAAAGTTATGGAGAGAGGGGTGTGTTTTGGAGTGTGTTTGGCAAATATGAAAGGTGTACGTGAGATCTAGGGTTTAGAGAGATTTTACGGAGCCTTTATAGTCCATTTCATAATTACCCCCTAGTACATATTTTATTTTTAAGTTCAACACTCAACATATTATTATTTAACACAGTTAAATAATTAGCACACAATATTAAATAAAACTCTTTTATTTTATTATTTGATGTAGTAAGACGTTACATAAATGGATGTTCAAACAAAGAAATGGAGGTTCAAACTTAGAAATGGAATCCCAAACGAGGAAATTGATAGTCTATATTATACAAAATTTATATAAATATTTTCTATACTTTAGGTGACTTTTGAGTTAGGTTTTTATTACTTGGTACTCTCAAGTAGCTCATATTCGAATATTTGTTGGTTTCATGAGTCAACAAACTAAAATAAAGAACAAACTAAAATAAAGTACTTATATATACTAAGTTTGAGGCCAAGTAAATTTATAAATAAATATTGTATTTAATGATTACTCTTTCTTTTGGTATTGTTTAATAACTAGTATTTAGCCGGCGCGTTGCGCCGGGGCAGGTCGTTAAAACTCGGGAAACCCAAGCATTGTCGGTCACAAGTGTTGAGGCGGTAAGTCGACGCGAATTGGCAGGTGTCGGTTACGTGTGTTACTGTACCAGAACTAAAACCAAAATAAAAACAAAAAATAGTAAAATTTGAGGTGGACCAATGAGGCGGCGGTGCCCGGTAAACTCGGGCGTTGGTAAAACCTGACCCTGTTGTCGATCCCGAACGTTGAGGCGGTGAGTCTACACGAATTCGGTTGGTTATGTTACACTCGTTACGTTACCAGAACTAAAACAAAAACAAAACAAAATCAGCATTTGGTCAGTCCTCGTTACGTTTGTTACGATACCGGAACTAAAAAAACGCGCTTAGTCTACTCGAATTCGATCAGTTTCGTCACGTATGTTACGGTACCGGAACTAAAACAAAAACAAAACAAATTGATATTCGATCGGTTTTCGTCACGTTTGTTACGGACCGAAACTAAAACAAACCAAAAAAGACCAACATGGTGCCGCAAAGTGGCCCAACCAGGACTTTGCGGCACCAAACTCTTTAATTGTATTATATAATACTAATGGTAATAAATAAATAATAATAAAAAAAGAAACAAAAGAACTTTATTTGTTTTTTATTGTTTGGTGTACGTAGGTTACAAAGAATATTGAAAAACTCATGTGGCAGGCACTTAAAATGAAATCATGTTTAGTTAAAAGTTTCAGCAATGATTTATTTATTTATTTATGGATGGCTAAACGTACACTCTCTTATATTTGCCATACCATTTCCTTAAACATCAACTTTCTACTCTTCCATACTTGTCGTACCTATTCCTTAAACTTCAACTTTCTTTAATAAATTTATTTAACATATTACTACATTTTCCAATTTTCCAAATTTTATGGTCACATTCTAAAAGTATTTTTTCTCTTTTTATTTCTACAATGTTTTTCTTTTGTTTTGTTTTTTGTTTCTCTCCTTTTATGTTTGTTGTAACATCTCCAAAATTTCGATTTAAATTTGACAACTAAGTAAAGTTGAAGGATCAAAATTCTCTAAAATAAGTGTTGGGAAAATTTAATTAAAGAAAACAAGATCATTCTATAAGGAAATAAAATATTCCTTAAACAAAGTTATCTTATGTTAAGAATATGGAATAAGGAAATTCCATCCCACATGGAAGGGTGTAAGAAAGTGGAAGCATTCCACTTGGGTTTAAATAAGGAAATAGAATTCATCCCACATGGAAAGTGGTAAAGAAATGGAAGCTCTTTATAAAGAAGAGAGTTTCCATTATAATATTCTTATATGCCTAGCATGCACCTAGTGGTCCTAGCGGACCCAACGCGCACGCGCACACGCACGGGCTCGGGCGATGGACGCAATGTGGCGCTTTGATGACGCACTTTGCACTTCGCACGCTCGCATAGGCGCTTTGAGAGCCGCCTTAGTATTTTTGGATAGCGAGATTTAAACCTAGAAATGACAAGCTATCAAAGACAAGGGACTGAAAATGAAAAATGGTATATTGTGACCCATCGCGCTACGCGATGAGTCCAAGAAGACGGCCATCGCGGTACGCGATGGGCCGTGGTGACACATCACACACGTGTCACACTCTGGTGACACGTGGCAGCAGGGAAGGACACGTGGCGCCCATGAAGAAATGGCGGCGTCGCGGTACACGACGGCCAAGGAAGAGGACTCATCGCGTACCGCGATGGGATCCAAAAATCGGCTATAAATAGGAGGGTTTACGGCACTTCATTCTCACACCAATTCACTCTCTCTCACTACCTCGATTTCCGTGCCCCGACCCGACAATCGTTACCTCGTAATCCGTGCCATACACCGACGAAACCTCGAAGTGCATGCCACACGAGAATAATCCGACAATCTATCTCGAAGTACGTGCACAAAACGACGACTACCATATGTCTCCTCGTTTTGCATGCCAACCTCGAAGTTCGTGCTAAAGCCCCGAAGTTCTGACAATCTAAGCATCAGTACGCAACATAGAGTAGAAGTGCTGCTCATACAAACTTAGGTATCTAACATCGAATAACCGTGTATGGTAAGGGTTCTGACCTAAGTCATTATGGTATGATTATTATATGGCTTAGACCATAGTCAGGGGTATAGCCCAAACCTTGATCATAATTATGTTTAAGCTTTAAACATACAAAGGATTATAATAGTGTTTCTTTACAATTAAGAAACATCAGCTTTACATTCATAAGGAAATATAGTTTCTTCACGATTAAGAAACTTAGCATTCATATACAAAGAATATAGTTAAAACATTGTTTCTTCATGTGTAAGAAACATAAGATTTTACATGCATAGCAGTCAATGAATGTTTATTCTTGAAGAAGAAACAGATTATAGATGTTTCTTCATGAAGAAGAAACTCATCATATGATTTGGTAAATAAACAGAAAGACTGCGAGTCTAAATATTTTATTCAAACAAATGATCAAATCAAGGTTTAAAGCTATTTAAACCAGACTAAAGGTCTATAGCTGGATCAAGAGACGATCCAGATATTTATATACCTATTTTATTATAGGTCAATCAATCAATCAATCATTCATTCACAGTCAAGGTTTCAAACGCACACCGACGGACATGTGAAAACGTTAACCTTTTTAATCAGTCAAACATATTTATACTCAATGAGACGAACGGGTGTTTGTCTTAACGAGAATCAATGTCTAAATGAGATCGAGTAATCTCTAAAACTTTATAATACAAAGTAGAAAATAAAGTCAACTCAGACAGAATACACATGTGCCTGGATCCAAACATAACCGTTCAGCCTAATCATTCAAAGGCTACGTGGCCGTGGGCGAATGGTCATAACTAGTCTCCCGGTATGGGCTACGTGGCTCGGGAATAATTGTGTGTGTAGGGCAGTGGTACATAGACCAGAAGTAGAAATGCTTCTGCTGAGCTTGTAGAGAAAACTACATTTGTATTGTAATCGTCATTCAAAATATTTTATTGAGTCATACGTATTCACCAGCATATCGCTGACGTATTTTTCCCCACATTTCAGGGAAACATGTTAGCACAGGTAGCAAGGAATATAATCATTCATGAAGATAGATGCTCGCAAGGTAGAGATGGCTCAGTTTTAAACTATTGAATTATTATAAACAAGATTTAAACATGATTTATAAATCAAACACTCGGATATTTATTATCCGAGATGTTTTCAAATAAATTAATATTATATTCAAACCAAAGTCTTCCGCTAAAATAAACTACAACTCTGATGTATTTACAAAACATGTACCAACTATTGGTCATACGCCTAGGCCCTAAGCCGGGGTGTGACATTTGTTTTTCTTGATCATAATAATATTTATTATTATCACCGTCGATGCATTATTATATTTATAAGTCTATATATAAATAAGTGTGTGTGTGTGTGAAAGAGTGATATTAATATTGATACTATTAAAAATAAAAAATATTAACAATATTTACAATGATAATAATAAAAATAATTAATAATAACAAAATAGTTTGTAATTTAATATATATAGTGAAAATTATTAAGTAAAACAAAATGTTGGAGAGACTAATATGTATATAAATTATATTAAGGGAAGTAATAACTGAGTTAATAAGTTCAAGGGGGATTTGCATCTGGTAAAACTCATATGTAGGGGGGTACGTTTAATAACACCCTTTATTTTTTTTGGACTGCCACATAACTTAATGGATTTGGACTTACAAATTGAGGGCTCCATTATTGAAGAAACGATTGATCGACAACATTATGTTTAAATAAAAGAATTAACCTACTGTGTCGGGTTGGACGGGACGAAATCTTTGAGAAAGGGACGTCGCATACGGTATTTTTTTGGATTTTGGAAATTAATCCGGGTGGCGAGAATTTGAAGCAGAAGATAAAAATAGCGTATGCTCCCTTTCTCATGAAAAGGAGCAAGACAACAATCAAATTTGTTAATCTTTCGTTTTGAATTCAGCTTGGATCATGTTTGCTAATATATCTGCTTTGTTTTCGCTTATTATTATGAGTATCTAAACCTGTTAAACTACCTTGGTTTGGTGTAATTAACGATGAGTTAACCTGTGTTTTGGGCGTTTAACGTACACATCTTTGATTGATTTTCTATTGTCAAGATCATATTATGTGATTTTATTATGTGGCTGCTATTGTGATTGATTAGTTTTGATCTTACTAAACCCTGTGTGATTTTATTTTGCATGAATTAGTTTCGTGTTTAGTCTAGAGTTGCATGTTTACTGATTTGGTGTTTTTGGTTGTTTGTGGTAGATATTTGCGATCGAATCTATTCACTAAAAAGAATCTTATTGATCCCAAATGATGAAATGGACGCCCAAACAAAGAATTGGAGGCTCAAACAAAGAAATGGCAACCAAAACAAACAAATGGCATCGAAAAGGAACAAATAGCGTTCAAAAGGCACAAATGACATCTGAAACGAAGAAATGAAAGCTTAAAAGAAATACAATTAAATTATAGAAAATAAATGACTAAATTTTTTTATAAAAACTATGTTTTATTAAATTAAGTGGTTTTATAAGTTCAAATTATATTTTCTAGTGGAATATTCATTCGAATAAGTGGTGTATTCTAACGCGGTTTCTTCATAATCACGAAAAAGATGCGCCTAGCAATTTCATAATCACCATGGAAGTTGAATGAATATGTTAAAATAAAATTGATATTCATAATTTCTTCTTGTCTTTAGTATATTAGACCTATAAATATCGTTCACTGAATTTTACAACATTCATCTCTTACACTAAAAAATGTATATAAATTGATATAATAAAAAGGTAGATCTGATTTCATTAAAGATATAAATATTTTGATTATATTAACATAAATACATGCATATGTTTAATCCATATAATTTAGGTAATTAGTTATTTGATTAAATGATGGATTGATATGTTTTGATTGCATTGACATAAATATGTTTTCATTAAAAGTAGAAGAATAATTTTAACGGGAAATTTAGGCTAGGAATAAATCTCCAAGTGACATATGCCCTTTGTTATTTTTTTTATTAGAATAGATAGATTGTACACATTATATAATTTTTTTTAACATTTAAGTATTTCTTTTACATTAAACTTGAAGTGTAAGTTTTGATTGTTGTTCATAAGTAAATTTAAACCACGTTTTTACTCACCATACAATGAACTCACTGTTATTAGAAGTAACTTATGCATGACACTCCAATAGTCATGCACGAGCCAAACTTGAGCTTGTAAAACTACTCAAGACCCGAGCTCGTGCTTTAGAAATAGAGGTCGAAACGAGTCAAACTCGAGCTCTGTGTAAGTTAAACGAGCCAAGCTTGAACTTAGCTAGTCGAGCTCAGGCTCACCTCAGCTCATTTGTATCCATACCCTCTCCTTTGAAGATCGGGATCTGAGTTGGAGTTGTTGGTAGAACACTGGTAGCTTCAACCATTTCTTTCATTTATTAAATCAAACACAAAATGAATTGAGCACTTGTTGGCTCTCAAACCAAGTCTGTTGGTATAAAATAAGCTTCTCACAAATATATGAATAAGGAAAGAGCAAAATGTTTTAATGTTTATTAACTATTGATGAACTGAAAGTGCGTACATGAAAGGAAATAAATGATCTCTCAAATAGAGGATCAACAACAAACAAAATAACATAAACATGCTAAAAAACCGGACAACTTAAACAAACGTGGCCGGTGGCTTTATTCAAATTAGTTCATATTTCATGCAGAATCATAGGAACTAGATGACATGCAAGGCGCATGTACTTAATTCTCGTGTTTACTATCGAGAAATTGAATCACTTTTCACGTACATGACTTAGAGATACCGACGCAAATACTCATCAACACTCGTGTATTGGAGCTCCGGATAGAGCTCAGATCCTTCTTCACCCTTTTCATCAATTTCGAAGTTCATCGAACGACCTTCATAGTAAATGTGGTAGATACGTGCAAGTCCTGATCGAATAATATCGTCACCCGCTTCTGAAAACAGATATGTAAACACAAAACGTTAAGCGGAAATTTTGTCCATTTATAGTTTGTAGCTTGATAATAAAATCCCATATACGCACCTTCAATGGAAGCAAGAAAGTCCTTGGCAGATATGTGCATTTTCTCGAACGTTTGATTCATGAGTTTCTCCCATTTCTCAATCAGTTGGTTGTGTGTAAGAACGTTGTTTGGTGGCCGGAGATACAACGTCTTGTTCAACATGCGAGGATCATCCACAGTCTTGACTGTGTATGTTGCAACATCATCTTCATCCATGAAAGCAACTACACAAGTTTTAAATAAGTTAAGAACAATGATATTAAGCCAGGCTTATATTATATGGGTGCGTTCGTTTAAGAACCAACGTATGGAAATGTTATAATTAAAATCGTACCCTTTTGATTCCCATCGCCAAAAATACACACTCGGTCCCTTGGTGGCACGAGGGAGCCCGGCTGGGAAAGGTTGCCAACAAAATACCCCCCTAAGCAGTTTGCGGAAATGTAAGTATATGGAATTTTAGCGTCTTCAATGGCTTTTCGTATAACCATCTTGTCTGTAAACGTCTCCTTTCCGTATTCAAGCGTGTGTTCCATTCGTGAAGGGTCAAGCCCAAACTCTGAAGGCACGAACCGCTGTTTCAAAAAACTAATCATGTAAATATTTGTTTTGGACCTATCATAATGTTGCAAATCAAACGATACAACAAGTGTTGATATTTGATACATACCTTGATGTTTCCGGCTTCTTTGATGGCATCAACAAGCTTAAGTTGAAGTAGAATATTATGCGACCGGAACTGGACCCCAGACATGGTGCATATGACCACATCAACTTGTTTAACCGCATCCACGAGACTCTGGTGATCAGAAAACGAACCCTCTACCAACCGGGCTCCTTGTTCCTTAAACGACAACAACATTTGAAGCTTTTCTATTTCGAAACCAATCTCTCGACGCATGAGGACATAGGTCGGGTGGCCTTGAGCCAGACTGGCCTTGACGATCCTCTTGCCAAAGTAGCCGGTGCCACCCACAACAAGGATCTTGCTCTTCGACGTCTTCATGGTTAATAAAGTGTACGTGATTAGTTGGTTTTGAGTAGCACAAGTTTATGGGTATATATATATATATATATATATATATATATATATATATGCTGAGGAGATACCTAACATGGTGGTATTATATTTCTTAATTAATCGCGTGATTCTCGTGTAGAGAAAAAAAGAAACATGAATCGAAATAATTAATGTTTTTAGGATGGTATACTTTATTAGTTATATTATTAAAACATATGACGCTTTATTAATAACTAATGTTAAATAATTTTCTCTTCGAAAAGAATTCGCCAGCATGTGTAAAGTAATTCTAAAGTTACAGCTTTTAATTAAATTAATCAATCATATACAAAACAGTAAGAACTAGTTTGGCACAGTAACTATTTCAGTCATAATAAGTAATAACACCGGTGGCTTACTGTTTTGGTCGCAAAATTAGTCGATATATTGTTTGGTTGCTAAACTGGTCACTATAACAAAATTTTGGTCACGCAAAACGGTCGAAAAATATCCACCAGTCACAAAGCGATCCAAAATTGATTTTGGCATAGACGTTTTTGTCTAAACAAGTATTAGTGTCTAAAACTAACCCTTGATTATAAAAACAAGCTTCGGAAACTAATTAGTAGTGCTGAACTGAATACGACGTATTAGAGACTGAAAATCAATAGCCATTTTATACTACATATCAATTCGAGTACAATCTCTTACATGATATATAAGTACTTATTTTCAATCTTTAATATATTTACTCAAAATGATAGAATTTGCATGGACTATTGAAGACTAAAGATAGGTTTCTAGTTATGGCATCTACAAAACACTTTGGAGAGAGAGTAACAATTCTGAATAAGGCCCCTTAGGGTATGTGTAGTGGGCTACAATTAGAGGCAACAAGTGGGCAAATAGGGCAACAACACCGCGTCGGGGGCCGATAAGGGGCTGGGCGACGAGATTTTATCGCCTGAGTGGGTTTAGATTTAATACTATTATATTAGTATGTTTGTGTGTGATATATATACATACATATATATTGGTTACAACACCATTACACCCTTAAAACAAAAATCTCACATTTGCTAACTGGACATCACATGACACAAATCATCCCATTTTGTAGCCCCTCCAATACACATAGTCTTACAATATCTTTGAGATTAGTTTCCTTCCCAGTCCCAACACTTCCCTTAAGATGGTAGAGTTTGTGCACTAAAAACCGGCCCTTTTCATATACAAAAGACAATAATTAATGACATCTCTAATTCGATTTGTTTCGAGAATATTAAGAAATGATTTTCGAAATAGTAATAACTTGGTGTCTGCATGCTAAATAGTTATCACCATTTAACATAATAGAAGGTTAAGAGATACCATGAAAATGTTTGATGAGGTATATAATTTAGTGTAAATACAAGTGTACTCATAAAGACCAATTTATGGAAAGACAAAAATACCCCTGCTCATAACTACCAATATGCTATTCTAACAACTACAATTACGTTTGTTTGTAGTGAGCAGAACATACCTTTTCTAAAATCCACCTGCTCGTTCCTTTTAATATCTCAAGACCAAGTATAGTCATAAAGCCTTACCTCTAGACGTTATGTGTCACATAACGTTCAGTCAGAGTTATGGCTTTTTACAAAAACAGGATGTAGTCATAAAGCCTCACCCCCAGACATTATGCGCCACGTGGCGCCCAGTCACTGGTACACTTTTTTGTTTTTGTTTTTTTAATTTTTTATTAAAATAATCAAATAACAATAATATTTTATTAAATAAATATTACATTAAAATACAAAAAACTACTCGTCGTCGTTGTCGTCCTTGTCGTCTTCGCCCTCTTCGTCCTCGTCGTCTTCTCCCTCTTCGTATTCATCGTCTTCGCCCTCGTCTTTGCCGTCGTCGTCGTCTTCATCATCATCTTCATTGTTGCCCTCGTTTTGATCCTCATTTTCACCAGGCAGACGCCGATTCATCCAAAGATGTTAGACCAAATCCTCCTTTAGTGCGTTATGTATCTCTTTTGACGCACGAAATCCGAGTTTTCGAGTCTTTGCTCCATACTTGCTGGAGTTCGTGGTGGATCCGGGTCCGGAATGAAAGTTGGACATATTGCTCTTCCCTCGTCCTCGATGATCATGTTATGCATTATGATACACGCATACATAGCACATTTCATTATTTCTAAAGACCATAGACGACGAGGATTTTTAACAAAACGTCATCGTTGTTGAAGAACGCCAAAAACACCTCTCGATATTCTTTCTCGCAGACTCTTGCACTTTCTTAAACTACTGTATTTTTTCATCAATCGGGTCTCTGAATGTTTTAACGATTATCGCATACTCTGGATATATTCCATCACCCAGATAGTACCCATGATGGTAGAAGTTATCGTTAGCCCAAACGAATCGACGGGGAACGGTCCCAGATATGTAACTCTCCATCACAGGAGACTGCTCTAAGACGGCTATGTCATTGTTGGAACCGGGAACACCAAAGAATGCCGACCAAATCCAAATGTCGTATGAAGCAATCGTTTGAAGGCTGATCGTTGGTCCCTTTTGGTCACCTCGTGTGTATTGACCTCGCCATGCAGTTGGACAATTAGCCCATTCCTAATGCATGCAATCTACACTCCTTATCATGCCGGGGAAACCATGCACCCTTGTATGTGCCTCGTAAAGACATTGTGGATCGTTCCAGTTGGGCTCTCTTAGATAATGTGGTCCATATAGTTTCAATATTCCTATATTTTACACAACTTTTATAAAATAATTGATTAAAGTAAAAAGGGATATATTATTTAAAAATAACAAAATGTACCGTAACAAAAATACTCCAAGGTGTCCCGAGTTGTTTTATCGGCCATCTTTAAATACTCGTCGTTGATGTCGCCGTGTTTCCGTAGGCGAGCATGCGTATGGCTAACGTAACCTTCTGAATAGCCGTGAATCCTAGCGTCCCTCGACCGTCCGGCTTTTGCTTAAAGTAATAAGCTCACACTCCAAATCATTGGTGATGCGCATAAATAAATTTTTAGACATCTGAAAACGACGCCTAAAGGTCTTAGGGCTCTTGTATCTCGGTGAGTAGCAGAAGTAATCCGCCATCAACCGTTTGTTGGCTTCGGTACGATTTCGTTCGATATATGCTCTTTTAGAAACGGGGGGCTGGTGGAGAGCTAATCGCACTCGTAACAGAACTCATATAAGTTGTCGCGAGCACCATCGCACTCGTAACCGCCTCTTCCTCCGCCACGCATTCGGCTTGTTGGTCAGACCCGAAAAACGGTTTATATATAGATGGAGGATCCATTTATATGAAAGTTGGTGTGAAGAAATATAGAGTAGAAAGAAAGATTTTATAAATTTGAAGAGTTTTGATTGGGAATGAGTTGACTTATATATAGAAAATAAAAAAATATATATTTAATGGTCGTATTACCGTCGGGAATTGATTTTTTTTTTACTTTCCAGCGTTATATGTTAACGCCCTAAAAAAATTAAGCTAAAACGCTCGGGGGGTGTGCCCCCGGCGTTATAGCCCAAAACGTCGTCCCAATTGCGCGACTACAGATGGTCTAAGGCTCAAGAAGTATGGGCCATTCCTATCAATTTTGACGTCACTTGTCATTAGCCTTAATGTTAACTCGGTTTTTGGCTCATTATTCAACTAAAATCTACCTCACCCATGAACCTTTGGTATCGGCTCAATCTCTTCATTCTTCATTTTCCATTTTTCTTTTTTATTTAAAACATTTTATAAATATAATATTAAAACATTAATAATTAAATAAAAACTTGAACATTGTTAAATAATATTAAGAAATAAACAAACTAAAAAAATATAACTGAAAATATTTTAAGACTTAAACAATATATAGTCTTTGTTGTCGAAAGGAGGTGGTAGCGACCATATATGTTCGACCAAGTTCAAACGTAGCGCATCATGCATATCTACATCTCCTAAAACCAATCTATTATACATTCTGATAAATGTACGTTCAGACACACGCACCTAAACAGATATACCGTATGTATTTACATACATGCGTACATACCTACATATGAAGTATGAACAATCATGCGTGCATACGTAGCTATATACATACGTTCATAGAGTGTATGTTGTTGTAGATGTGGATTATTATTGTAGGATGGTTGAGATGTCTGCTGCTAGTCTTGTGGTGTAGTAGTGATGTTGTTATAAGAAATATTAATATGTTGTTATTTGTACTAATGATGTTATATGATGCGTATGAACTAGTATTGTTGTATAAGAAACATTATTGTGTTGTTATATAAAAACATGTTATATGATTGTGTTGTTATATAAACTAGTGTTATTATATTGAAAATATTATCGTGTTATATGATTTGTGTTGTTATATGACTGTGTTGTTAAATCGTGTTGTTATATGTTGTTATATACTCCCTCCGTCCCATTATAAGTGTCACAGTTTGACTTTTCAAGTTTTTCTTTTGCAATCTTGACCGTAAATATTTTTGTTCGTGTCATATAATACTTGATGAAAATTATATCAATGTAAAATACATTTTAAAACCCAATCCATTCATATATTTACATCAAGTATTATATAACACAAACAAAAATATTGTCGGTCAAAATTAAACAAGAAAGACTTGAAAATTCAAACTATGACACTTATAATGGGACGGAGAGAGTAATAAATATAGAGTGTCGCTATATGGTGTAACTGATCGAATTTCATGGTTAAAAATAGAACTTGTCTTGACTGAGAATTTGACAAAGTACCACAATGACCTTTTAATATTTATTTATAAATTTTCATTTATAGTTTTTTAATTGGTTTTATCTTTCTCACACAAAAAGTGGTTTCTATTTGATCCTTCCTCATCACAGAGATCATAGTGATTTCTACAACTCGTTCTAGTAAATAAGTTTGTTTTAGATAAAAAAAAACTCACCTAGTTGATATCAATGTATTTAAACTCACTAAGTTGAATCAACTAAATGAACCATCTCAGTTCGGAAAACAAACGAAATGAACCATCTGGCAATGATGTCTAGTCCAACCGTTTAGAAGTGAGAAGGTTTACCCACTTATGTGGAGTTCATGTCCGAGAGGTTTCAAGTTCGTTTTCTGGCTCATATGCCTTTTGAAGTCCCTCTAAAAATATCTACACTTGATTCGAACAATCTAATCTAATTCAATTACATGTTTTTAATATGACGTGGGCCGTTTGCATGTGATGCACATGAGGCGATTTTCCCACCTAAAAAACTTACATAGCGCTGGAAGCCGCCCCCCTCTTCCTCCATTCAAATAAAATTTATTTTTTATTTTGCACTAATGTAACTTTATGTTTAAACTTAGGCTAGGTATAAATATAAAGTATCATTTTTTATGAAGAGTAAGAAGAATTTTAGTATATTTATCTAAGATTTTTAAGGGTTAAGATAAGTTTGAGAGAAAAAGAAATTAGGGGAAAGACACAAAAATAATATCACATGTTTATTTATTTTTTCTTTTTATATGGAAAGCATGTCAATTGCTTCACGTAATAATTTTTTTATTCATCTATCATTCATTTGTATAGAATACCAATCGATTTCAAACCTGTTTCTCATTTTTATAAAGATGTGTATACGAGTTTTTTTAGTGACCAATCTATTTTCTGACATTGACTACATTAGTTTTTTTCTAGAACGACGACTTTCTTTTTTGTGTTTAGGTCACCGTACTCTTCAATTTAGAGAGCCCATTGCTCCACTCTGGCCGGACAATGTTGTTTTAACCGGGCCCACACTGACTGTAGAATTTGGCTTTGGGCGTTCCCAAGAAACTATACCGGCGGCTGCCACTTGACTGTCGTTGTGCTACCACAAGAGTAGAACTCTCTGCGTAGCACACTGTGGGACGAAAACCCGGGTGGGCTTGGGATCCAAACTGACAACCTCGCAAGGCTAGATCAAATCGTTCATTATCAATATCCACCCAAAGTGACACAACTAAGGATTAAACTTGGTCCTCCACTGAAAAATACCACTAGACCTAGCTCAAATCTTTCATTGTCAATATTCATCTAAAGTTTTTTTTTTCTTTTCTAAAAGCCCTCTTTTTGAAAATAATGGGTAAGAAACAAATTAAAACTCCACAAACTTAAAAGAAGCCCCTTACAAGTTGCATCTAAGCCCACGCCTTAATAAAACAATTCATGCAGTTTTGATATAAAAAGGAACCCATACAACAACAGCCCACTCCATGTGGTGCTTTAAAACAACCCATAGATTTTTTTATTCAAAAAAATACGTATTAGATGAGGCCGCCTAATTCAGAACTCGGAAGTTGAAATCGAGTGATCGAACAGAACATGCACAACACGCGGGTGTAAAGCAATCTGATCGAACAGAACCAAAAGAATCTGATGCACAACACGGCTTTCTATATAAATTGTCTTGCTCACCTATTTCATTTGCGTTGGTATATCGTTTGTTAAAGTTAGATCTATGACTACCCGTCGCAACATCATTTCTAATTAAGTTTCATGTACTTTCTTTTTGTTATATGATATTTTGTTTGCTTATTTTTTTCTATATGGCATGTCCTGACCAAAATGTCTCCAGAACCAGACCAAAAAATATTATGTACCAATTTCCCAATTTGAATGACCAAACCTAACCAAAATAAATTATACATCGATAGTCAACTTCTTATCGACCAAAAAATTTCCAAACCCTGTGAAAATTTTATGGATCCGCCACTACATGAATGAACGAAACACATCAAAATGGATTGCTACTTCGTTCATGAAAGGGCCGAGTCACAAGAGATATAGCCATTGAATGTTCACACCAAGTCTCGAATTAATGACTTGTTCACAAAGTCCATAGGAGCTCAATAATTTCTCCTGTTACTTTGTTACTTGACAAGTTAGGTGTTCAAAACCTCCGCATTTTTTACTTGAGGGGAGTAATGAAGTACGTAATATGCTCTCATATATTTGACCATATAATTTCTCTTTTTAGCTTCCTTAATGTTAAGCTTGATTCTTTTAAACTGGATAGCTATCAAACATATCTTTGGACTCCGAATACCAAAAGTTGTATGTTCATCTGTGTTGTTTGAAGTCATTATCACAAAAGGCACGTCTCGTTTGCATTCATCTACAAATCTGCATTTCAAAAACAAGAATGCCATTAATTTTTGTTGACCTTTTATATGCTTAGACCATGCGTAGTCATATGCCCTAACTCCAGCAAATCATACGATGCTCAGTCAGCATTTCAACATTTTACAAAAAAAATGATGTAGTACGTCATAACTCTCTTCCAAACTCTACAACAATTATTACCCAATTATTTAATTTAAAATAAGCATTTTTGTTTTCCCTATTTTAGTTTTTATATTACCACGCTATAGTTATCATAACATTTTATATAGTGAGTCTGCTAGCACATTGGTCATAGAATTTGTTTAAGGCTTTGAGTTGTAATTGCTAGCCCCTTAACACATGCATCAATATTAAGTGTTATCCCAACAGTTAGCCCATCAATATTAAGCGTTAGCCCTAAACATCATTCAGCTGGCCATCTTTTACATTTGATAAAGGGCGGCAAATAAAGTCAATCATCTCCATCTCAGAAAATAAAATTCTCCCACCAACACCCCCGACCCCCTCCATCCCTACTTTTCCGACAAACATTACCTCTATTATTCCTTTCACTTTGAAAAGCAAGCCAAGCAACATCGTTTTGTAGTAAACGCTCCTGGCCAAAACGCACCACAATATTCTAGGGTTAGGGGGGGGGGGGGGGGGTGTTCCCTGGCGTTTTGGGCCAAAATGCTGAGCCAAAACACCCGAGTAGGCTTGGTCTTATATCGTCTTTGTAACGGTCCATAATAAGACCATTTGTAGTCAAAAAGCCCTTCCCATGGGCATTTCGCGCCATGTAGCACCTAATCAGCTTTTCAAGTCTTTGTAAAAATGGGGTGTAGTCAAAATGCTTATGTAATGATTACTCATTATCTTTTTTTTTAATTTTAGATTTCTAACTTTTTTTTAACTAAATATAAACAAGTTTGGGCTAATCAAGTTAAGAAAAGGAAAAAAAGAAAGAAAAAGAAAAAAGAAAGCAAAATAATCAAAATGTGTGCCACACAAACTTTGTGTACACAACGCCACCTTGCAAAATGCCACCCATAATGCTTAGGGGCGGTGTTCCCGAGTATTATGGCCCAAAACGTCACAATAAAGTTACGACTACGGATGGTCTAATATGCAAACAATAAACAACCTTGAGAATCTTTATAACTAGCTTCATATAATTCATATAAACATAAGATGCTATGTAATGTTGTAAGAAGCAGGTTCTTGTAGTTGTCTCCATTGGAAGTACCACCTCTAAATGGATCGAATTTTAGTAAAATACAAATCAAAGATCAAAATTCAAATTAATAAAAAAAATAAAACCTTTTTTCCATTGTATCCAACCGAGCAATCTTGCCAGGAGAACACATCACAATTCACACATGCAGCATTTTGTACTTCTGGATCACACAACTACTAATATAACCTTGGGCCTTGGGTCACAGCCCATTAATAATAGTAAGTAGTAACATTAAAAAATTTGGGTTGTACATTGGTGTAGAGCCAGTGGTGTATCTATGCCGAGAGGTGAAAAAAAAAGCACTCAGAAAAAAAAAACGGAATCGGTATTTTTATACCCACCCAGGTTTTAATACCCGACCCTACACGTAGGATACGGATAGGGTATGTATTTCAGTAACAAAACCCGTACCTAAACCGGACCTGATTTTTACCCGGTAATACCCGAAATCGAAAACAGTTCCATACTTGTAACCGAGGTTTTCCAATACCCGAAACCGGGTTTTTCAAAAACTCAATCTATACCCGAAATTACCTGAAAATAGCCCTAAAAAGTGCAACCTTTTAAAAAATCCAATTTATACCCGAAAAATACCTTGAAAAAAACCCCCCAAAAAAACCCAAAAATAGGATTTTTACAATACCTAGAAATAGGGTGTTCAAATACCCGGCTTTAGAATATCCGGTTCTACCCGATCCAAACCCGATACATAGGGTATGGTTTTTAGAGACAATACCTGGATCCAAACCCAATACCCGCTCAACCCGAACCCGGTTCTATGCCGAAACCGGGTATTTGAAAAACCCGATTTGTGCACCTCTATCTATGCCCTCCTTCTTAGAGTACCCACAACGCATTTAAAACCCGAGGTCCATATCCATGTGGCATGATGGACGTTAGGCAAATAAACTTCACAATTGTAGGGGTGAAGTCCATTGGAATAGTTTGCAAAGGTAGACGGGAAGCCGGACGGGAGTGGTGGGGCCCTATATACACATTTAATATTTTGATGTTTGTGAAAGTTTAGTGTTGTGTAAGAAAGTGAGTTTTTGAAAAAAAGTTGAAATATAGTGTGGCTGTTTGTAGAGGTCTAGCATTGCCGGTGCTCTTAGTGAATTCACCACTATCTTGCACCCATAATAACCTTTTTGTCTATTATTGTACGATATATCCACATCACTTCTTATCAAAATTGCTTTCCCGATATTTTGTCCAAATGCCCCCTAAAGTAACTTTTAATGAAATTGCTTCCCTTCTCCTAGTACCTTGGTGTATGGCCTTGATTGTCTTAACCAAAACTGTAAACCCTTCATCCATAAACGATAACTACATTTACATTTTGCTAGGAGCGTCACTTTACTCAACCGGAGACTACCCTCTCCCAGTCCCCCCTACTTTTGAACTCGACACACTTTGTCTTATGCAATGTTGTAAAAGTTGGATTCCAAGGCTTTAGAATCGGCGATTACTTAGTCCGCGGACCTCCGCCTTGGCGACTTTTTCCGGCTCGGCCACGGTCAAACTCGATCAAAGCTCAGTGCTAATCGGCCAACATCAATTTTCACTTTTTTATTAAAAACTATCAAAAACAAACAAAAACCCTGATTCTATCACAAAATATGATGAATTGTTTCAAAATTTTATTTTAAACATGTATCATTTTGAATTATGCTTATTTTCATAAGAATTATGCTTATTTTTAACGTGAATTATGCTTGTTTTGACATACATATATAATATCCAATACTTAATTATAGTTACATTTATCACGTCCGAGTACTCCTGAGTACCTCGAATACTCCCTCCAAGAGGGTCGACTGCCTAGGGAACGGTTAGCGACTTTTACAACATTTGGTCCTATGATACCAAACAAATTTCAAGCCTTTGCTCCAAATAATTTCTCTCTTTCAAATTATTTACACACTTGTTCAAGTTCTCAAAACACTATGAAATAGTGTGATGAAAGACTTCCAGTAAGGATGAGCAAATGATACCAAGTATCATCGGTACCGATTCAGTACCAACTATTTAAGGTTTTAGGATCACTACGACACAGTACGTTTCGGTACCAGTATTTTCTAAATTTTTGCCTACGATACTGGTACTGAACCGGGTATTTCCAGTACTAGCACCAAATTTTCTAAAACTTCAAAATTGGTATCAATAAAGTACTGAGCTCAATACTTCATTGTATTGAGTTACTTCATAGTACCGAGGGTACCCTACCCCAACCCAACGACATTAATTTAAAAATATGCATTTTAAGATATTACATAGACCAATAAAAGGCCAATCTTGCACTGTAATCTTCTTCCCGAATCTAACCCATTGGTTGCAAGGGTAACCTTAAAACGAGTCGCACATGTTTTAGACATAACCATGAGCTTGGGACCCACCAACACCAAATCATAAATCAATGTATGTAACCATACCCATAATTACAACCTTTTACAACAATGAATAATTTGCCTTCATATTTTTTACTTTTTTGAGTTTTTTCTTTTGTCACACACCGATCCTACCGTCTTCCTCCACTCATGTGTAAGTTCAAATTTCATTATATTATTCTTCATTTCGTATATATTCATATAATGATTATAATAATCAATCTTTCTTAGTCTTTAAGTGGGTATTCTTTATTTCGGTGATCCGTTTGTGTTTCTTGATTTCAAGCTTCAATTTTTATTTTGTATATTCATATAATGAGTATAATAATCAATCTTTCTTTTCATTTACAACTATACTAGTCCTTAGGTTAATGGGTTTTCTTTATTTGGGTCATCTACTCATCTGTGTGATTCTTGATTTCAAGCTTCATTTTTTTTTTTAAAAAAAAGCTTTTTTTTTAAGTTCCAATTTTTGACCTTGGTACCTGTTTTACTTTTATTAACTTAATGGTCACATATTCAAGAAATTGCTTTTCAATTTTAACCCAAAGTATATTCATTTTGTTGTAACAGGAATCAATTTAGTTGGTTTGAAGAATTTTAAAGAAACAAGGGTAGTATCAAGTTTTCCCCAAATTTGCAATCTTTTTGTGATTATAAAACAAACCCACCTCAAATTTTACATTTTTATTAGATTCTTGAAGTTTGGTTACAAAAAGATGGGATCTTTTGCTGGACATGTGGTTCCAGGATCACTGTTTCTTGTAGTGGGAGTGTGGCATATATGGTGCACCGTGGTTCGATACGCGTCAGACCCGAACTCGTTTCGTGTTAGGGTTTGGAACCCTGTACCTGGTTTCAATGGGAAATTGGAGTATTTGGAACTTTATGTTATATCAGTTGGGGCTTTTGTTGATATGTGTATAGAGCTTTTGTATTCACCTCAACTTAAGTTCTTTGTTAATGGTGTTTTGAACCCGCATCATATGAATGATTTTGAGCATGGTGGAATGCTTCTCATGTTCTTTGTTTACGGTGTTGTCGTGTTACTCTCTGAAAAGACCAGGTTAGTTCTCATTATTCATACTTTGCTTATACTTTTTAATGTCAAATTCTGTTAATAATTTGCCATCAAAATTTTAAATGTGTTATCATGCTATATGAATGCTCATCATAAAAGAGTATGTACTATGGTCCGTGAGAGGTAATGTGGCACCTCGCTCACGCACATCTCACCACCCCCCAGCGACGAAGCTAGGACAAAAAACGCGGCCCGGCCAGTTAATCTTAAGTATTTGTTATAATATTTTATTTAACAAACAATTTGATTTTTCTCAATTTGAAGTGATGTATTTTTGTTATTAAGTACTTTTTTTAAAACTTACTTTAATATTAATTTTATTTTGTATGTAATTGTTATATAAATAATGACTATTTGCTAAAGGGTGAGTGAGTGAGACCATAAGATAGGTTGAGTGATTGTGAGTGTTAGCCTATATTTTAGAAAGCCAAACTGAAAACAGAAAGAGAGATAATCCAAAGTCTAAGCTATCTTCCTTATTCATTAACCATCCTTTAATATTGGTAGCAACTAACTGATCAACTGTTAGTTGCATGAATACAAGAATTACAATAATAGCCCTTCTAGATTTACATTTATCATTTAAGACGCTACAATATTTAGTAGCGTAACAGTGAGGGGGGCGGTGATGTGGCGCTGAGGTGAGTGAGGCCTCTCACTCAATGACCGTAGCACAGCCTAATTTGTACACGGAATGCACATTAGTTCCTACTTTTGGTAAAAACTTTAAACAAATTTTGCATCTAAACTATGAAATTGAATGATTTACTATTACGAGTGCCATTGATGAATATAGTTTAATCTATTATATAGAAGTCAATCTATGTCATCAATATCAAGATATCTACATTATAACTATTGACATTGACTTTGTTTGGTCAACTTTTCAGCTTCCTTCCGTTACCAGAAGGCGCGCTATGCTTAATATCAGCAGCAGCATTCTGTGCAGAGTATCTTTTATTCTTTTTTCACTCAACAACACACAAAGGGCTAGAGGGTCATTATCATCTGCTTCTTGTTTTTCTTGTGGCTTTTTGCCTATTATCCGTTGTGGCTGCAGCTCTATGGCCCGCAAGTTTCCCGGTTGACCTGTGCAGTGGCATTGCTATAACCCTTCAAGGTTTATGGTTCTATCAAACTGCATTCACCCTCTACGGGCCCTCGATGCCAGCTGGATGTAAGCTTGAAAGGAATGAGATCAAGTGTTCCTCACATGACCATGAGGTTCATGGGCAGTTGCTAGCTAACTTCCAAATGTTCGGGCTTGTTTTTTTGGTTCTTGTTGGGGTTGTCGGGTCGTACATTTTTGCAGATAGAAGATATGGGAAGTCTGAGTTTGGAATGATTCATATGAAACCTGTTGATGGATTTCATGAGCAGTTGTAATCAGTTTTGTGTTACAGTTTTGACCTTTTTGAGGTGGCGAGAGTACTTGCATAAGATAAGATGTAGTTTTGACTTTTAAGAGTTCCAAAAAATTTTATTATTTTTTATTTTTCTGTGATCTAATTTAGATCAAATTGAATTGGTACTGTGTTTGGCATAGCGCTGGCTTGACTTGTTTATCTCAACTAGCTGAAATTTTGAGCTTTAGCTCGGTTTATTAAACGCTCGAGCTAGCTTGTGGCAATGTGGCCTGCTGGCTCTTTTATTTGATCTTTCTTATACTTTCTGTATTTTACACATTGATTTGTAATAATTAAAACATCATATTCAAATAAAATTAAAACACCATGTTCAACTAAATAAAACACCATGTTGAAAGTCAACAATTGATATTGTTACTTTTACTCTATTATACACTTCAGTAGCAAAACTGGATTCATGATAATTTATTTAATCCAACTCATTAAATCAATGGCCCAGAAATCCATTCCTTTTTTAGGCTTTATTTTAAACGAGCGAGCCCCAAGCCAAACCGACCTTGGCTCGGGCTCAACTTGTTTACAGACTCAACCGGCTAGGCTTGAAAGCCGATTTTGAACAAGCTTTTTTCAAACGAGCTGAGATTTTTAAACAACCATATTTGGGTAGATGGAGTTGGACCTGCAATTGAGCCGGTAACTGTTTTCATCATTCTACAAACCAAACTATCTAGACACGGTTCAGTTCAGTCAAGCAGACCAAAAACTGATATAAAAAGCCTGGTTCTAGCGATTCGACTGTTATGGACCAAAATATGAAGCAAGGCACAAAAAAATATACACAACCAAACAGAATTTTTAAAATTTTGTCAACTAGAATGGTATAAGCCGGTAAACGACGCTAGTTACATCAGATCAAGTCTAGCACAACATTTGTAACACCGCAACCTTATTCAACTCCCAAATATAATCAAAGTTAACAATATAACAAACACGAAGCATTTCAATAACTGACAATGGATTCTATAAGCTCATGAAGCGGGGCGAGTTCCTTCTTATCGATCAAAGAAAACTCCTGCATATCAAAACATCATATTATCAAATAACTAAAGTAAACAAAAAAACACCGTTGGTGCGTGTAAAAAACTTACACATGTAAACAATATGAAATGCTTGAAACAGGTGTTTAGATGAGCTTCCTCTTTAAGACTCACAATCTTCTGAAAATGTGTATGATAGATATGAGCATACACACGAAACAAACGTTTAAATATCGTCTTCACGACGTCCCTAAAATTTCCAGGAAATGGCGCACCTGCAAAGTAATTCAATATTATTGTCACAGTCGGTTATTATTTAAGCTAAAACTGATAAGAGATAAGAATTTAATTACCAAGCCTTTGAGGAAATATGGATTCATCATCCAACTGTGATTCAATCCAATCCATCAAGTACTCAACGTATTTTGGAGCCGAAACTTCAATAGGCTTCTTGATTTGCACACCATCCGCCCAACGATACTCATACCTGTAAATCATATTTACATAAGTTAAAAAATTATTTATCTTTATAAATAATAATAAAAACGATAATAGTGCGAAGGCATACTTGGGACCCGCAGTCATAGTTGGGCAGATCTCTGGTGTACAGAACTCGGTTAGGGTGCCATAAAGAAGATTCACTTGATTGAAGAAATCCACAGCTGAAAATCAAAAGTCAAAGGTCAAAATACAAAAGTCAAACCTCCTTCGTTTAGGTTTTAGATAATAAAGTTTATTGATTTAACTGTTGACAGCAAGCCATTCATTTATATCCTCGCCAGGAGGAAGTCTCACAGCTTCTCTCAGGTTTCCGCTACCCAAAGTAGCATCAATGTGTTGCCTTAATTGAGCCCCCTGTAAATAAAAATTATTTTTTAATGTTTTTCAGAAAACATTTCAAGAATAAAGACGTTTATAGCAATTATAAGATATGCTTGTTTTTAACCTTGCTCCCCGAAGGTGCACTCTTCTTTGGACGGAACGTCCTTTGGTTCCTGCAAAATTGCCACAACACGGAATATTTATTTAGTAAAAGCAATGTGTATATATAGCTAACCCTATTCAATGTCTATAACTAACTTTTTGGGCTTCTCTCTACAAACAATTTACTGATGCACTGAAGCTACAACTCTCATTAAATAGGTTGATGAAAACGGTGGCAATTAAGTTAAAAGTCGCTCTCCATAGTCAATCAGTTTGTTACCATGTGGATCCCACAAACATGGTAACAAACTTTGTGAAAAGATAGTGACACGAGGTAGCCCGGTAGGGGACCAATAGGGCTGATGTCACTAAATATGCAATATATCCGTTGTATATATGCATAAATACGGTTTTGCGTATTGGGCATGCAATAATCATTATTATAGAACACTCTAAATAGACCAACTTCATATACTATCGTGCTTTAATCTTCCTTATAATTATTCATAGGTAAATTAGGTGTCATCGGATAGTTCTATACCGATTAATACTTATTTCAACACACTGAGTTTTCTTACTTGATTTGGGCATCCTTAATTCATTATGATTACGTTTTTAGATTCGGTTGACGCTCAATCAACTTATTTTACCTTTAAATCCTTGCGTAAAAGATTGCATTTCAGTTTTAACCTTTGTGGGATTGACTAACATTTCCATTTCCAAAATCAAGTGAGAATAATAAGTTTGTGATTAGTTGACGGTTTCATTCGCCAAAGAAAAAAAAACTCGTATCGAATCTTCATGAACATCCATATGAAGTTTGATCTCAGATGTTAGCAATTAATACTTTTTAAATTTGGGGGAGTTTATATTAGCAATATCAGTATTACGATTTAGGAAGCTCGTCGAGATGATTCTCATTAAAATTATTTTTACCTAGCTAGAATTTATTGATCAACATCTGGAAGAAACTTCATCGTAAAATTACTTAAAAGTTGGACCGAATCTTTCAAATATATCCCAAAAACGCGTATATGATACTTCAAGAGTTTCAGCTCACATAATACTATTGTGAGCTACAACACACAAAACATCAAAAACTCGTTTTAGACGCATTCGCAAGATCAAGTTAACAACATTTAGTGATTTCACAACGAGGCTTCACCCAAAACTTAAAAAAACAACCTAAATCAAAACTTCTCAACGAGATTCCCAAATCAATACAAAATCCCCCAAATTCAAAACATAATAAATCCCGACATGCGATATCAAAATTCACACAGATGCTCATATAGATTCAACACGACTCCCTTATATCGGCTAACGAAATCATCAACCAATCAAAAACTTAGCTCGCAATTAACTTTGTAAAAATATTAATCAACCCCACAAAAATTAAACCCAAAATGCAATCTTTTTACGAACGATCGAAGGCAAAATAAGGTGATCGAGCATCAATCGAATCAAGAAACGTGAAATTAAAGGTAATCGGATTGAATTAACGATACCCAGATCAAGAAAGTGAACCCGATGCGTGTGAAAGCTTTAGATACATGAAAGATTAATGGAATCTGATTGAAACCCTAAAGATTAAAGATGTGAAATTGATTGATGTTTACCTGCCGAGACCGAAGAGGCTCATGGCGATGGAGATGGAGAGAAGGAAAGTGAGTGTATGTGTGTGTTTGATCGAATTTGAGGGAGAAAGTGGGCGGTTAAAGGCACTTTTTACACATTGTTATTGAAAAAAGTTATATTTTGGATTGAAAGTGTCAAGTGTATTAGTATAGGGGCTGTTATTGTATAAATTAGTCAAGTAACTAAAACAATTTAAATAGTGGTTTGAGACGGTTGTTAATTAGGTTTGTTACTTAAGGTACAAACAAGTACAATAAAAAACGTACGTGAATTGCGCTCAAGTTAAAAACAAAAGCGTTCAAGGTAAAAACAAACACTCAAAGCCAAAAATACAAAACGTTCAAAGCCAAAATACAAAAAACGTTGAAGAAAATCATAATACGCTCAGAACGGGTTTTGTGAAGAAAAGTAAAAAAATTGATCGATTAAAGATTCAAATATGTTTTTTCGGTGAATCGATGATTAATTGGGTATGTATTGATGATTTCGAGATCTTGTGATGTGATTTCAATGATCAATTTCATGAATATAGGTATTTTGTACGTTAAGGATTATCGTATGCTATCTTTTATCAACAAATTAAATAGTGGTTTGAAAAGGTTTTTGATTAGTTTGTTGCTTGTGGTTTGATTCAGGTAGAGACCCAAGTTCGATCCCCAATTGTGTTATTTATGGTGGATTATGGTAATGAAGGGCTTGAGTTAGGCATTGTGCAAGGTTGTCAGTTCGAACCCTAAGCTCACCCGGGTTTTTGTCCCACCGTGTGTTACGCCATAGAGTTCTGCTCTTGTTGCGGCACAACGACTGTCATATTGCGGCCTGCGGTGTGGCTTCTCGAGGGAGCACCCAAGACAAACTCTTAAGCAAGTGTGGTCCCAGTTAAGATAACATAGTATTGCAAGGGTGGGACAACAGGGCTCTCCAAATTTGGGGGAGTACAGTATCCTAAATACAAGAAAGTTGTCGTTATAAAAAAATTAGGTTTGTTAGAAGAGAGTAGGGGATGAAAGAAGCTAGCTTGTGATTGGTATATCTCTTAAGACCATGTGTTGTCATTTAACGTCATCAGCAAGTTATTGGGTGTGAAGGGGCATTAAACACTTCGCAAAAAGGAGTGTGAAAGGCGTAGTGTGAGCCTGGTAGTGTCTGAAGGGACAGAAGGGGGGCAATCGAAGGGGACGTGGCAGGTTTAGCCGATTTGGCTCCGACATGATGGTTTCCCACACTGCTGATCGTTTATCTGAAACACATAGTCTAATGGTTTCTCTTTGTAACTTCTTATAAGAGTCGCCCCATGTGATCCGATCAAAGACTCAATTTTTTTTGCTAGCTTCATTAATCGTCAAGCGTTCAGTTATATTTTATGGATCTACATGACAAAAATATTTAATCAAGCATCGTTGTTTTGTTACGCAATAATTAATCACATATAATCCAACATTGTGATTTGTGAATAGTTTTTGCTCGTCCTCCACGATAAGTTTTCTGAAGGTTCGATGAGATGATATTTGTGTATCGGTGCCTTGTCGGGGTATATTTATTACTTTTTTGACAAATAGCACAACAAAAATATCACAAGCAAATCGATATGCATGTATATCTAGTGATAGTGGTGTCATACCATATTAATCCATCGTCTCAATATTGGTAATGCATATTAGTAGTATTCAATTTAGATAATAAATTAAAATAAAAATAAAAAAATGGCATAACTTTGAAGTAATAGTGTAAATGCACAACAAATAGCATACCAAACCAACATCCTTGACCAAGGGTTTTGAGAATGTCCGGCCCGTACATGGTATACAGAAAGTCGAGTAGCATTGTGTTATCATGTCTTAAATTCAACATTTCTTGCCAATTATGTGTAAGATGATTAACAAATAACAAATGATTACTATATCTTTGAGTGACATTCGTAACTTCAACCAAATCATTTAAGTTTGTACCATATATATGATCCTTGTTTTTATACTATGCGGCTTATCTTCTAGTGCTTTAACTTCATCCTTTGTCTGTGCCGCTTGATTTCCTAGTGTTTCGACTTCATCTGTAGAAAGTGGTGACCAGAGGTCAGGAACCCAAAGTAGCAACTCGAGAAGTTGTAGTAATTGAAGGCTATGATGTTTGAAGGTCTTTCGATCGATCAAGGAAATTGTACAGTAGCCTAAGGCCATACGAATTGAAGGTCTTTCGAAGTAACCCGGAGCTACAATCCTTTGCTTAATGAGAGCTAAAGTCATTAAGTCTTGAGGGTTGATGAAAGATGTGTTGGTTTTGGAGGGTTCTAAAATTATAGCTTGAGTATATTAACAACAATCATCGATCATCCACCACTTATTTCTTTCAATCAAGTGTTCTTTATCAATAAAGTAATATCATCACCACTGCTTCTTAAACATTACACTTAGGATTCTGTGGTGAATTGCTTCTCAAGATACAATGAAACAACTCATGTAGAATCCCTTGCCAAAGTTGCACTTCTTGGAATTGTTTGAACTATTGAGTTATCAAAGATTTAACGTGACTAGAAAATCATATTTGATTTCAAACATGATTGTTTAGCATTCTGATATACATATAAGAGAAAGGAGTTTTTGATAAATGACTTTCCGTACATTGCAACAACAATACACATAACCATAACATTGGCTTTATTTATACGTTAACCTAACAATAAAGCGACTACTTTCTGTAAGTGTATTTTGTATCTAAAACATGTAAATGATATATATTTTAAAATTCATTAAGTTAAAGCATGTCGCCTAGAGTATCAAGGAGTATAGAATAGGTATCATGGTATCGAATTGAACAACCATGGCATTGGAAATAGTGAAAGCCTTCCATGTTGTCAATTGTAAGCGAGCGTTCAAGGAATTAAACTATATGGTTGCCTCCCCCCTCAAGATAATATGAGGAAATAACAAAACGATCAGAATAAGAGATTTAGTGGAAATTGAAATACCTCGTTGCGTGATCGATCCATAGATTTGGGTTACCATCAAAGAATTGGAAAGAGACACACGAGTAGACACATGTCGCCCTAAATCACTAAATTTCTCTGTTCATTGAGATCGACATTCTTTCTCTTGCAAATTTAATCAATTAAGTATTTCTTCGAGCATAGTCGCTGTGGCGAGAGCATGAGCATTGCAGCTGGAAGGATAAATTCGTTGGACATCCTTGCCCACATATCAAAGAAAAAGCACCAGCAGTATGATGAAATTCGATTTTGTGGCGGGGGGGGGGGGGGGGGAGCATGAAAAAGGATTTGAATCGAAATCAAACCTGACGTATCCAACATTCTGAACATTTGAAAATTCAAATTTTGGAAAGTTCCATTGTCCTGATTTTGAATACCCGAATATTCTTATTTGGATAAGCTTTTTATAAAATTCGGATAATTTACATATCCGAAATGTTTTTTTAAAAAAACTATTAAATAAGAAAAATATTAATTAGTTTATTAAACTGTTTTTCTTTTCCTTTCATTTTTTTAGAATTCAAATTCATTTCAGTAATCGAATTCAAATCCATTCGGATTAGGATATTGAAATCCTCTATATATAGAATTTTCGGTGATCCTGAAACTCTAGATATCCGAATTCGAACACACCTAGCCCCATGCATAAAAGTTCAGTTTTAACGATACTGAGTTGATTCTGAAGTGTTTATGCCATTTTAAATCAATATATTTGGAAACTTATATTATTATTATTATATATTATAGTAATAAAAGAACAAATTAATCCAGTAAAATCTCATTTATAAATGAGCGTATAGGGATTGTGAGGTGAAGATAAACATTTAGTTTATATTTTAGGAGATACAGTCTTAGAACTCGACTAAAAAATAACTATCTAGTACAAATAATATGAAGTAAATATATAAAAGAAATAGAGGTATAAATAGCAATAGTAACAGTAAACTATAAATAAATAAATAAAAAGAAGAAGAAAATCCAATAAATACTAGTAAAGGCAGTTGAAGATAAAATATGAAAAAATAAGCACAGGAAATAAATATATATTTTTTTATCATATATAATATTGTTAGTTTATTTATAATCCAAGCAAATGAATAAAATCTTTGTAGATTAACGAGAGCCATTAATTTAGTGGCACTAAATATGCTATACAATTATCCAAAGGAAAAAAGACACATTTGAGCAACTTAATATGCATCATGCATGACATCATCCTTCTAACCAACTACTCCAAATAACCTCTCCGGATTTATAATACAATAAAAGTTATATATATGGTGCTTAGGTTTTGTAAAGCTTTCTTTATTCTTTTAATTAAAACTTTTCGTGTGTATCAACTTTAACTTAATTGTTATTGGAGAGGAAGTAAATATATGAGCTAAAGATCTAACATTTCAGTTTAAATCGCATCTAAACTGGATTTTATCATAATGGGTCTTTGAGCGGCATGTTTTTTTCGAAACATGAGATAGTGGACTTGGCTACCCAGTGCCGTTTGTAATTGCGAGTGTATGTGATTGCCTGCTGCCATTGAGTTAACCTGGATATCCAGACTTATTCGTTGATCGTTCAAAATAAAATTAAAACTCTACATGATAATTGCTTCACGCAACTCATTTTATCACGAATTTAGTCCTTAGAGCATCATGCGTTAAAAAATTTAGTAACTAAAAATTCAATAACCATTATGTTTTTTAGTAAAACATAAATTACTGTTTCTTTTTTCTGTCCCTATACTATGAACAAGGACCTCTCACCACGATCATCTCCTTCGTCGTCTTGATCTTTCTCTTCTCAATCCTTCCTCTTATCGATTTCCTAATGATGCATGTACACCATCGTGAACTAATCCCCTCCCTTATTCATGACAAACATGCATGCCCTCTAAATGCTGTGGTGGAAAGAGATCGAACCTATTGAAATTTAAACTCGAGAAACACGCTAACTCAAATATTTAATAAAACAGTGTTGTGTTATGTTTTGTCTGCTTAAACTCGGGAGTTAACTAAAACATTGCTATGTTATGTTTGCATCACCAGTAAGAGAGGTTGATCCTATGTGAAGGTTCATGATTTTTTGTACTTGTTATTTAATTTTCTTTATATTTTATATGACAAGGTACTAAGATTATATTTACAATTTTATAAAAAAAAATATATTAACGTCCTTTTACATTAAGCACCAAGTTCATGACAAAATGTAAAACAGAGTTAATTGGTTTAGTGTTTAAAGTTAATTATACAAATAGTCCATGTGATGTGTCTTTAGTCACCCTTTGGGCTATAAGGTTAAAGTAGATCTAT
>NW_027502974.1:0-22237 GCF_021521415.1 Bidens hawaiensis
TTCCTTCTAGAAAGGTCCTGGGTTCATATATAATGGACGGTTTGAAATTTCGTTTAAGGGCTTCAACTGAAATATTGGTGATTGTTAGGCTTACTGGCTTACCGTGATGTTAAAATGACGTTAAAAAGAAAAAAAAAGTAAATCTCCTAGTAGAAAGAAGCAAATGCATGATAAAATTAAAAAAAAGGTTAAAGATAGGATATTTATGAACTCTACTACATACACTTTGTACCAGGTTGAAGGCCCAACAGGTTGTGTTGCTCCATGCAACAGCCTACAATCCATGATCGATGTGCTGTGTGCGACAACATGCTTACGGCTAGCTTCTCTGTTATCTCTTGACAGTTGACAGTGACCTCGGCCTGTTTGACAAAATTGAATGAATTAGTGTCACTAGCTAGGGTTGAGTATGGAACTTGTGTAGTTTTTTGAATGATAATGATCTTGTCACAAATGCATATAATATATATTAACACAAAGTTTATCATATGAGGATGCATCCTGATTAACATCCGAGATTATAACTCTACGCCTAAGAAACATAAAGAAATGGCATGGCACCTGATGAAAGCAGTCGGTAAGGAGCTAGGTAGGAGTAGAGCCGAAGACCTGTTTAAGGGGTTGTTGGATGGATGCTTGCACAATGTTTACAGTCGACCAATATATGTTAATGACACTTGCATTTAAGATATTTTTTAAAAACTGAGGAAAATTAGATAACTACAAATGTTATCAACTTAAATGCTATGAGATAGGTGACAACTTTCATAGATATTATGTTCACATACAGACAAAAAGTCCATAATAGAATTACTAGTCAAAGCTTGTGTTTTTTGCGTGTAGTGTTACTTTTTTTATATTTTTTTAACACCAACAAAGTTATATATTATTTGTTAAATGTCATTTTTATTATGGTTAGAGCATTCTTATCTCATTCTTTATAATTATGTGAGATAAGTTTGTAAATTATAGAGTGAGGTAGTGACTTATTGTGAGTGTAAATTATATGGTGAAGAGAGAAATGCAGTGATTTTTTGTAAATTTGGAGAGACATTTGGAATGTTTCCCCTATTTATTTTTTAATATTTGTTGGATTAGTTGTGAGTATAAAAAAGAGAAAACTGCAATGATAAAAGTATAAAAAATATTATTTAATTGAACAGTAAAGATAAATGTAGTGCTTTTTAGTGTAATAATAGAGATATGGGTGGAGAACGGGTTGAGAATGCTCTTAGAGCATTCTCTACTCTTAAAATCATGTGAGGAGAATTTGCAAATTATAGGGTGGTGTTCTAAGTGGGTGTGACTGTAAATTATAGAGTGTAGAGAGAAATATAGTGTTTTTTTTGTAAATTTGGGGAAACTTTGTTTGCCCATATTTATTTTTTAATTAATATTTTTTGAATTTGTTATGAGTATAGGAGAAAGAAAAACTGTAATGATAAAGGTATAAAAAATATTATTTAATTGAACATGAAAGAGAAATGTAATGTTTTTAGTGTAATTATAGCGATAGAGATAAGAGATAGACTAGGATTCCTTAAAGCATTCTCATCTTATTCTCTATCCCTAAATCCAAATTACACTAAAATACACTATATTTTTTTTCTTTTTAATTAAATAATAAATTTTTTATATATTTATGATTACAATTTCTTTTTCCTTCACTTAAAACCACTTTTAAAAATATATTAAAACATTATAGGGGATGAACAATAGCTTTTCAAATCCGCGTTTTCTAAAATATAAAAACTATTCACTCACAACACCTTAAATCACTATCTAAATTATAAAAACATCCATCACATAAAATAGGTGGTTGGATAAGAATGCCTTTGCATATTTCCCCTTTATAACATATTTTAATTACATATATCCGCAGCTATAAAATCAATTACATGCTTCCCCTCTTTAAAACAAATATATTACATATTTATCCATTTTATAAAAATTAACCTTTTGATTTCCTATTTTAACTTAACCCCCACGAAACTTAAAGAACTATGCATCTCGATCTTCGATGGTTGTAACTACTCTCCCTCTCACTTAGTGTCGCCCAAACAAAGATGGCGATGATAGTAGGAACGACCAACCCCTGGCCAACTCACAAATTGTCATTCAAAACAAAGACTAGTCTATTGGCGGTACGAATGAAGAGCTTGATGACAAAGAGGCCAATTCGTAAAAGGACGTTATCTTTCATTTTAAATGTTCCGTAAACAATAAGGTATGTTCTTTAATTAGGGACGACTATGAAAGGGGACGGGGAGGTCGACCGCCCTGGCCCGATCACCCAACAGGCATGGAAATTTTATAAAACTAAATTTTATATATATATATATATATATATATTGAAAAAATATGTATATTTAATGTTTAAACTCAATTACTCAACTCATTTAAAACAATTATTATAATTGTTTTTCACAACTCAAATTACCATTTCAAAATTTTACTTTTAAACCCAATAAGAAAAAAAAACCCTTTTACTTAAGGCCCCAAATATTTTTTCCTTCGGCTCTAAATTTTTTAGCGATTCTTAAAGATTGCCTAGTCTCTTAGCGATTCTTTAGTAATCTCGCTTAACAACTCTAGAAGCCAAACAACTTGTCCCACAGCCGCCATGCACTCTACTTCACAAGAAGACACAACAACAATACTTTGCTTTTGAGAACACCATGTAATAGGAGCATCACCATATATAGTAGAACACGTGACCCATGGTACTTCGACCGTCATCTTCATATATATTGTGACTCCTATCACTAACCCGATAGTAATATATTGTGACTACTATCACTAACCCGATAGTAAACCGGTTACACCTCGACCATACTTGATGCGATAATTTAACGTGCCTTGTATTTATAACATCTTTTGTTTCTTTGCCACATAATGAGGAGATCTCGGGCGAAGGAAACTGACTTGTCGTCGATACTCCGTTGCGTCCACTTCTGGTTTAGACTCGAACTTTGAAATTTTATCCCCGGGTTGATTAATGGATCTTTTTTTGAAATGGGAAAATATACAAGAGTAAGAGTAAAATGGTTTCTAAGAGAGAGAAAGATTGTTGATGGTTTCTAGGAGATCTGCCATTTAAAATGACAGATCTTAGATAATATAGACATTGTAAGTGCTTGTTTGGTGAGTTGGACATTCAACAAGTCTTCCTTCATTTGAAATGACGGATCTAGTATATATTTTTTGTGTTCCACCATTTGAAATGACGGATGCCAGTTTCTCTGATCCGCTAGTTTGACTGGCGGTTCACCATTTTCAAAGTAGCTTACCCCTATATGTCAAAATATCTTTTGACAAACATCAACCATTAGAATTTAGAAATGACATGTGTCCTCTTGACAGTCGTCATTTTAAATGACAAGTGTGAATTATGACAGCATGCCAGGTCTGACTTTAATGTCACTTCAATCTCATTTTTCTTTTTGAAATGGTTTACTTTTAAAAAATAATAGTATTTAAATAATAATTAATTATATTATATATGTTTTTGATTTTAATGTTAGTAACACTAATATTAAATAATGATAATTAAGAAATACTTTTTGCCATACATTATATATATATATATATATATTAAAAACCATTTTTGATTTCACTCACAATTCTAACTATTCATCAATGTCCAAACTATGATGCCCATGGTACAAGCTCATTATTGCATCGTAATCCAGTTTCATCACACGTGTTTGTTTCACTGCCTTCGTGTTCTTTTTTGGCTTCACCTTGGTGACGGTGGACACTTAATCGATCTTCTCACTCCTCCTCCGACATAGAAACCCCAATCGTCATCCCACGTTTCTCCACCGTTGCTGCTGCTTCAATCGATACTTTAAATCTGAAATTGTACTTGAAAATCGCCGGCGGTTGAGGTGCAACTGATGCGTAGGTTGATAGGAAAAAGTAATACTCGAGAGCTTGATGTAGAAAAGCAAGCAATTGATTGTTGTGGAGGTGGATGTAAGCTGTTTAATTAGTTCCATATCTGTTTGATTTGTGTTTAATTAGGCCCCTCTGTAGTTAGTCTATTGATAATAGTTCAAGTTACCAAAATATGACTTTTCGTTGTGTATTCACATCACTAAGAGACCGACTTTAAATTGTCAGTACACTTTTAGTGAGATAGAATAATAAATTTTGTTTAGATTAAAATTGAATTTTTACCTAACCAATCTGAATCCAGTTTGTCATTTAAAATGGTATATGTCATGGCAAGTGTCTTCTAACATCATATATTTGCATGTTACATGCATATATTAATACAAAACTATAATTATTGCATTGGTATTTGGTAATCGTTGTTTATTTATTATAATGTTAACCCGGGTTCAACCCTACTGTCTCATTTCATTTCCTTTTTGGCATATTGGTTTTGTTGGTTTCAACTAACGAATTAGCTCCTGTTTGTCTCAATTTTAAATGTTTTTATTTCCCAATTGTCCGCGACTAACAGAATCATAACGCCCTTAGTTGTAGGTCGCCGGAAAAACGTTTTTGGCCAGAAAACTCACATTTTTTCCCAGAAAACACCACCTAAACACCTCACCACCACCAATTGACTCACCGCCAACCAACCACCACCACTTGAGCACCACCAACCGATTCCAGCGATGGTTATAGGGTTCCGGTGACCTCAATAATCGGGGCTTTTATTAGAAAAAAAGGTTCCTAATGGTCCGATACAAAGTTACAAAAATGTTTGGGATGAAAATGTTGACTTATCCAGGAAAAATGTGAGTTTTCCGGCCAAAAACGTTTTTTCAACGACATGCAACTAACGACATTAGGATTCTATTAGTCACGAACCATTGGGAAAAAATACGTAAAATGTTGGGCCATCATGAGCCAATTCGTTAGTTATAACCGACATCGACCAAAAGATAATATTTGAAATTACCTTCCTTTTTATTAAAATAAAAATGATACACAGGATATGCTCTGCTCATTACAAAACACAGGATGACAGGAACCACCCGCGAATTGATTATATATTTTCAAGCTTTAACTTTGTTTATTTAATTATTGTTATTTTGAGCTTGCAGTGTCTTTCGTTTTGTATCCTTGATGTCTTGAATTTTATGTCAAAGTGATAACCATTACTAATATATATAAAATAGAACTTTGGTGTCACAAGTGCCTTATTGAACTAGTTGGCGGCACTGTATTACTTCGTGATTTCTTTTTCTATTTAGTTGATTACCAAAACGAACGTAAATGAAACTAATCAAATGTTATTTTTTTTGTTTAAGTTTCGGTATCATAACGAAGCTGATGGAAACCGACCACATTCGAGTAGACTCGCCTCTAAAACGCCTGTGACTGACAACGCTCAGCTTTTACCAATGCGCAAGTTCACCGTCTAACGCCCCCTACCCATTACTCGTTGCCCATTGGTCCACCTTCATATTTATATTTATTTCTTTCATTTTTTTAGCTCCAGTATCATAACGAGCGTAATCAAAACCGACCGAATTCGTATCGAATTACTACCATAATGACCAAGACCTAAAACGCTTGTATTTTCCACCGCCCGAGTTTGCCAACCAAATAAAATCGTTTTAAATATTTTGTTTTTTTATATGTTAATCTTTTTATATGTTAATTTGAAGCATTAATATTTTGGGCTTTAACGCTCAAACTTTAGCAACGATGTCTATACCCTACCGAATATAACTGATACTGACCGAATTCGCGTCAGCTCATCTTCGTAATGTTCAGGGTTTACCAACACCCGAGTTTCAATGTTGGAGTTTTGTCAATTTCCCTAGCGCAACACGCCGAGCAGAAAAACTAGTTAAGATATATTTTTGTTTTCAAGTTTCAAAATTCAAGTCTATAGCGGAACTCCTCACGCAACGCGCGTAGAAACATCCCCAATTATTAATTATTAGAAAAATGATTTGTATTATTAAAAACATTAATTTTAATTTTATTTATTAAAAGAATTATTTATTAATAATTAATTACTATTAATATCAGTACTATCATTAATTAGTATATTAATAATTACTTTTAATTAATAAATAGTTGACTTCAAGCATATTTTCTTGGTAGAGTGTTTTTTATATAAAACTGAGTTCAAGTGTCTTCTTAACAACCATCAATTCAAAAGATAAATATAAACAATACCCATAGTAACAGATATGACCCAAATTTAACAACTCATTCTTTTAATGTTTCATTTTTCTTATTATATTAATTTGTTTTTATGTAATTTATTAATTTTTCTATATTAAAAATTATGACTATTATTATTAATATTTATTGTTTAATTTCTGATATCTATATTATTTTTAATCAAAGTCAGAGTTAACAGTGCCACTATTCAAACTTGCCATTTAAAAGGACGGATGCTAAGTAGACACTTACCATTTTCAAATGACTGATGTCTGTGAAAAGATATTCTTTAGTAATTAAAATTTAAATTAAAAACATATTAGTGATTTTAATAATACCAATTATACCAATAGTTTTGTTTACAAATTAACGTGAAAGCTTATATGCAAACGACAATTTGCGATAGAATTCTATAGCTACGTTTATTGGGTGTGTCCATTTTTTTTGAAAGTTGTATAATCTTTTAATTATTTTAGTCTAGTAAATAGTATATATTATATTTACAAATAATAATGCCAAAAAGTTCATAAATTTAAACTAGTAACTTAATTACTAATAAAATTTTAAACTATTAAATTTATCTAATCTTTGGAACAAAGTTACCTTCTCTAAATTACATAATATTACACTTGAATACAAATATAATACACAATTTTTGAATATATAATAATAAAATTTAAACGTCGAACTCTAGCAAAAAGCCTGCCTCAACAGTAGTAATTCTCTGGGACAACCTAAATGGCTAAAAAGAGCGGACAGCCCAACGGTAATGGTTCTCAAAAATATAACCCGTAGGGTCAGCTGCCCCTTTTTGTCTCCGCCTAGAGGACACACATCCTATTTTCGAGGCCACCTATTCTAAGAATGAGAAGAGAGGAAATCATAATCAGGTGGTTTTTCGGGCAGACGTGGTGTAGTAATGAAATCACTAAACGAAATTGAGCAAGCATGGGGAAGCATTGCAGTTTATAGTTGTGGTATGTCTTCTAAATTTTGACTCTATTTATCATGAGAAGAAATAAGAATTGTTCACCCGTGAATAAAAGATGGGTTGTCAAATAAGGTAATACATTTATTTTTTACACTTGTCATTTGAAATGATAAATGTCAAAAAGACACTTTTCATTACAATGGCAGAACTCAATATTATATAAAAAAACCATTCCTAATGGCTGAACTAAGTTTCTATATTTATTAATAAAAGTAATACTAATGTATTAATTAATACTAGCTGTGTGCCTGCGCGATGTAGCGAGGTATGCACACAAACATGACGTCGGATGCGTAACCGGTGTTACTGTCTCTGTATGTGCGTGACTTCATAATAATATGTGCGTAATCCGACGATATTATACTCGTATTGCGGCATTGGAATCTTAACCGGTGTTAGTAAGCATGTCACACAACGATTGTGCACGCTCAGTCAGGTGTTGGTGCGCACTTAACGTTACATTGAACTTTAGCAACGATGTCTATACCCTACCGAATATAACTGATACTGACCGAATTCGCGTCAGCTCATCTTCGTAATGTTCAGGGTTTACCAACACCCGAGTTTCAATGTTGGAGTTTTGTCAATTTCCCTAGCGCAACACGCCGAGCAGAAAAACTAGTTAAGATATATTTTTGTTTTCAAGTTTCAAAATTCAAGTCTATAGCGGAACTCCTCGCGCAACGCGCGTAGAAACATCCCCAATTATTAATTATTAGAAAAATGATTTGTATTATTAAAAACATTAATTTTAATTTTATTTATTAAAAGAATTATTTATTAATAATTAATTACTATTAATATCAGTACTATCATTAATTAGTATATTAATAATTACTTTTAATTAATAAATAGTTGACTTCAAGCATATTTTCTTGGTAGAGTGTTTTTTATATAAAACTGAGTTCAAGTGTCTTCTTAACAACCATCAATTCAAAAGATAAATATAAACAATACCCATAGTAACAGATATGACCCAAATTTAACAACTCATTCTTTTAATGTTTCATTTTTCTTATTATATTAATTTGTTTTTATGTAATTTATTAATTTTTCTATATTAAAAATTATGACTATTATTATTAATATTTATTGTTTAATTTCTGATATCTATATTATTTTTAATCAAAGTCAGAGTTAACAGTGCCACTATTCAAACTTGCCATTTAAAAGGACGGATGCTAAGTAGACACTTACCATTTTCAAATGACTGATGTCTGTGAAAAGATATTCTTTAGTAATTAAAATTTAAATTAAAAACATATTAGTGATTTTAATAATACCAATTATACCAATAGTTTTGTTTACAAATTAACGTGAAAGCTTATATGCAAACGACAATTTGCGATAGATTTCTATAGCTACGTTTATTGGGTGTGTCCATTTTTTTTGAAAGTTGTATAATCTTTTAATTATTTTAGTCTAGTAAATAGTATATATTATATTTACAAATAATAATGCCAAAAAGTTCATAAATTTAAACTAGTAACTTAATTACTAATAAAATTTTAAACTATTAAATTTATCTAATCTTTGGAACAAAGTTACCTTCTCTAAATTACATAATATTACACTTGAATACAAATATAATACACAATTTTTGAATATATAATAATAAAATTTAAACGTCGAACTCTAGCAAAAAGCCTGCCTCAACAGTAGTAATTCTCTGGGACAACCTAAATGGCTAAAAAGAGCGGACAGCCCAACGGTAATGGTTCTCAAAAATATAACCCGTAGGGTCAGCTGCCCCTTTTTGTCTCCGCCTAGAGGACACACATCCTATTTTCGAGGCCACCTATTCTAAGAATGAGAAGAGAGGAAATCATAATCAGGTGGTTTTTCGGGCAGACGTGGTGTAGTAATGAAATCACTAAACGAAATTGAGCAAGCATGGGGAAGCATTGCAGTTTATAGTTGTGGTATGTCTTCTAAATTTTGACTCTATTTATCATGAGAAGAAATAAGAATTGTTCACCCGTGAATAAAAGATGGGTTGTCAAATAAGGTAATACATTTATTTTTTACACTTGTCATTTGAAATGATAAATGTCAAAAAGACACTTTTCATTACAATGGCAGAACTCAATATTATATAAAAAAACCATTCCTAATGGCTGAACTAAGTTTCTATATTTATTAATAAAAGTAATACTAATGTATTAATTAATACTAGCTGTGTGCCTGCGCGATGTAGCGAGGTATGCACACAAACATGACATCGGATGCGTAACCGGTGTTACTGTCTCTGTATGTGCGTGACTTCATAATAATATGTGCGTAATCCGACGATATTATACTCGTATTGCGGCATTGGAATCTTAACCGGTGTTAGTAAGCATGTCACACAACGATTGTGCACGCTCAGTCAGGTGTTGGTGCGCACTTAACGTTACATTGAACTCGACTTGACCCGCAACCCGTTCGCTTGATAATTTTCTAACCGAAATTCGTTATGACTTGATTCCTTTCAACCCAAACTGTTTAACCTTTTTGTATCGACTCATTCCAACCTTAACCTTTTAGACCCATGATCCGAACGGCCGAACCCGCCCGATTCGTTTGCCGATCTTTAATAGTAATCACGTAACACGTTAAGTTTTTGAATGAAAAAAATATAGATACCATACTCAAATTAAAGAGAATAAAATACTTGTTTTAATGGTATAATGTTTAAAAAAAATATTAGCGTGTGAAAAAATTATAAACGTTTAAATGTCGTCGGGGTAGTTGGTTTAAAATAAGGGGTATATATGTAACTATTACATAAATTAACAAAATATAATTAAAGTTAAATGACCAAACTTGTATTTATTTTTGAATAAATTAAAAATAAACCGTAAGATTTTGCTTTTGCTAAAAGACAAAATTGTCAAAATACAAAATTGCCTCTAAAATGTCTTAATTTTATGCATTATACTTTGTACTAAAAACAACAAGTTTGGTACCTCTTAAAATTTAAAAGGTCCCTCACTCATGCTTTATATATAGTATAGATATAGATTAATTAATAATAGTAATTATTAGAATTTTTAATATATTAGACTTTTTAATAATAAAAGTAAAAACATATATAGTCTTTTATATAATTAATATTGATGTCAGCGATTTAAAAGTTTGTTGCAAAATTGGTCAAAAATAAAAAAAATCATAATTTTTTGAAGTTGACTAATTCCATTTTTTTTATATTTTGTAACTATTTTGAAAATATTTCAAAACAGGTTATTTTAAAAGAGTATCAAATTTGTTAAGTATAACATGACGGCCAAAAAAGGTTTTAATTGATATATCTTTTTTGGTTTAATGATAGTTAGAAAGATGTTTTATATTGTCATTTTATTTTGTTTGTTGTTGTATGTTATTTTGTTTTAATAAAAACAAATTTATTAATGTTCAAATGTTACTCATTATTAAATATGTTATTATGGTATATTTAATTTGGATGCTATTGTTTTATTATATATTCAGGTGGTGAAGTAAAATAAGTTTCTTTTGGTAGAATGTTTGAAGAAGTTGATGGTGGTATAATATGAAAGAACATGTTTATGTTTTTTGGTTTTCGATGTACATTAACTTATTGTGACTTTTAACTTTTAATATATAGACAATGTAAATGGTTAACGTTTTGATCCGAAAGTTTGAAGAAGTATTTGTTGCTTGAATTTGTTGTTTAAATTTATTATGTTTGTTGACATGTATTTCCACCCGTGTGTAACACGGGCTTTACCCTAGTTTTATGCATTATACTTTATACTAAAAGCAACAAGTTTGGTACCTCTTAAAATTTAAGAGGTCCCTCACTCATGCTTTATATATAATATAGATATAGATTAATTAATAATAGTAATTATTAGAATTTTTAATGTATTAGACTTTTTAATAATAAAAGTAAAAACATATATAGTCTTTTAAAGAATTAATATTAATAACTGATAATATTTTTTAATATAAAAAAGTTAATAAATAAAATAAAAACATTAATATATTAAAATAATAAGTTGTCAAATTTGATAACACGGGTACTGGTCAAACTTGTCATTTTAGATATCGGATGTCCAGATAACACTTGCCATTTAAATGACGGAAATAATCCAATAATATGTTATAGTTATTTTGTTTTGAAATATCCAATAATTAACAATTTTAATTATCCTATAACAAATAAGTACATATATTTGGAGTGTATTATTTATTTGCTGTAAACTTTTGTTAATTTGTGTATAAGAATGTTAACTTGCATACAATCATAGCTCGTGTGAACAGTACCTTATACCGTACATGGACTCACATAAAAATATAAAAAGACAAATTCATGAGTCGTCAATAAGTAAGAATTGCTGTTACTATTCACACTTGTCATTTAAAACGACGGAGGTCAAGAAGACACATACCATTTCAAATGACGGATGTCTGTCAAAATTACTTTTGACATATAGGGGTAAGCTAGTTTGGGACTGGTGAACCGCCAGTTTGATTGGCGGCTCAGAGTAACAAGCATCCGCTATTTCAAATGACGGAACACAACAAAAATGTGTCAGATCCGCCATTTCAAAATGGCGAAACACCAAATTATGGTCCAAGACCAAGACTGACAAGGTCTATATTTAATTTGAGATATGTCATTTCAAATGGCAGATCTACATCATAAACTTTTCTCTCTCCTGAAAACCATTTCACTCCTATCTAATTTCCCATTTAAAATTTTTTCTTGTTGCTTAATTGCAATTATGCTTCTTTAAAAAATTTTAACGCATAAGCTTCTTGTTTAGATGCAATCCCAACCACCATTTGATTAACTTCAATACTGAGATAACAAGATAGCTTTCCCAAATCACTCATCTCAAACTTTTTTGCCATTTATTTCTTGAACTCATTAATATCTATCTTATTAGAACTCGTCACCACCAAATCGTCCACATAAATGCCAATAATAGGACTGATTCGGTGTGTATTTCTTGTAACCGCTTGCTATTGTTCACACATTTGCAATTTTAGACCTTTTAGAATCCCGTCTAGCTTGGTATTCCAAGATTGTGGAGCTTGTCTTAGACTGTAAAGAGTCTTGAAAAGTTTGTAAAAATGCAGATTTAACATCGAGATGATGTAAATCCCGGCCTCTACCAGTTGCAAGGGCAATAAAAAGTCTTACGGTATCGATTCGACCTACGGGTGCGAACGCGTCTCCGATATCAATCCCGGGTTGTTGCACGTAACCTTCTACAACGAGTCGCATTTATATTTATTAATCATCCTATCAACATTTCGTTTGATTATAAATACCCATTTGAGCCGGATAAATTTGCACCGTTTGGTGGGTCGACAAGAGACCACATTTTATTTTTTTCAACTGACTCGATCTCCTGTTTCATGCCTCGTTCCCAATTAGCATTCCCTTTTTCTTCTAAACATGAACCCAGTTCTCCATCATTTGTAATTAAATGCACTTCGTTACCACCTCTACTTACCCCGTTGTCGATCACATAGTCAAATAGACGAGTCGGGATCACATGAGATCAATTCGATCCGCGTAGCGAGGCTGTAACTTCTGGATGAGTTGCTCCAGTGGCGGAACCAGAACTTTTCAACCGGGGGGTCGCAATGTAATTTTTTTTCCATCCGAACCGGAACCATGACTTTGAAAAGTGTTAAAGAAAGTAGTAACTCAAATCAAATAAAATATAAAAATTATACAAAGTATTATAAATTTTTCATTCAATATGTATTCTTTTACATCGAAAATAAGGCAAACGACAAACAAGCTGCACCACTTGTCCCTTTTCAATTACAATACCAAGTATTTAATAATTACATTAAATGATCTTAAAATCATAACATTATGCGTAACCCGTTTGACTTGGTTAAGTAGATGTTTTTTTAATTTAAATAAATTACCTAATGACTAAAATACAAAAAAAGAATTAGATCTTACATTACCTTAATAATGTGAAATAACGTAGTATTGTAGTTAAACATGCTAACAATGTGAAATAAGCATTCCAACATAATTCCCTTCACATTTATTAATTATAAATTATAACTAATAAAAATAAAATAAAAAAAGTGAAAAGAGACCATGGTAACTTTGAGCAATAGCAATGAACGAAAGTTGTGTTCTAAATTCAAGGTTACCACTTGCCAACTACATATATATTTGTGTTTTATCTTGTAGTGGACAGTTGTGCAGTACAATGTACACCTATAGGCTATAGAGTTTGCAGAACACTTTAAATGAAAAACTAGGTTTTTAAATGGGTCATGGGTTAAACCATTTCATTATTTGACTTCAATAATAATTTATTAAATATCACCTTCTGACTTATCTTCTTCTTTCGTCTCTCCATCTACAGTTCCCACACTTTCGCAATCGCCGGCCGGAAAAGCTTTCTGCATCATTTTTTAACTTTAATGCTTTATAAAGACATCTAGAGGGTCAACTACACAAAATAAAAACTTTTGGCTGAGTATTATGATATACTAAAATTTTGGCCGGTCGGAGGGCCCTGGGTTGCTCTACTGCTCTTCTTGGCCATAACAACTAGGGATGAGATTGGCACCCTACCAGTACCGACCGGTCCCGGTCCCGAAATTCACGAATTCTTGGTATCGGTACCGAAATATTCGGTTCGGTACAGGTACCGGTACTGGTCCCGTACCGGGATTGAAGATAAAAATTCGGGAAATATCGGTCCCGTCCCGTACCGTACCGGTACTGGTCCCGTACCGGTACCGAAAATTAAAACTTTGGTACCGATTCAGTACCGACGGTACCAAATCGGTACCACCGGTACCAGTACCGATTTCTCTCATCCCTAATAACAACAACATTTGCAGCTCTACTTACTGCATATGGGTTGCTGAAATAGTACCTGGGCTGATATAAGTTGACTGGGTCACGACGGGCTGTTCTTAATACTTGACAGTGGCGAATCTAGACATCTATCTCATAGGCATTCAAAATTGTTTCTACTGTAAATTATACAATGTAAATGAAACAAAATAGAAACACGATAATAAATATATTTAGACACATGGTAGGATCAACACATATAAGGCACTGTAGATGAAACACATAGACTCTGTGATCCATGTTGGTAGATTCAACCCTAAAGAATGAAAAGTCGGTTTGACCGTTGACTTGTCTGAAATTAATGAATATGTTCTAAGTGGGACACATCTTAAGGTCTTGTTAACTTAACTAAGTCTTGCGTAAGAATCAAGATGAAAGATCGAGTCATATTCAAGCCTCTTATCACTTGATCACAAACTATAAGAACATACATTCTGAATGCGTACTTTATATATAAGTTCTATGTATATGTATTTATGCCCTCAAAGCTCCATAATTTGTTGCGCGGTGGAGCATACCTGAATGTTGACGCTAGCGGAAGACATTATTTGCTCGGTACTACATTGTGCGGTGGTGCACACCTGAGTCTTGAAGCAGTCTGTAAATTAGTCCGACATGGTGATAATTTTTAAAATAGTCAAGCTGTCTTAGAGGCACAAGCCTTAAAGAAATTTCAATTCAAATTGCTCAATGTAAATAAAGCTAAAAGGAAAATAGAAAATTTCACAAGCAAAAACTGTATATGTGTCTAGTTAAATCATCATTAATGAAACTATTGTCGGTCAATCTCGATATCCAAACAACGACGCGCACTTGAAAGAGATGAATTGTTACTGCGAGGGGACTCAAGGACTAAGCTAGAGTTCTTAAGTTGTATATTGTGTCAAAATTACTTTGATCTTGTGGAAAAACGTTTAAGTCAAGTTGGGCATGGATTACGCGCATGGATTTAAGTGGACAATAATACTGAGAATGAACCAGATCTAGCTAAGTAAGTGTGTGCTGAATTATGTTCCTTGATCGGTCTTAGAACGCTTTGATCCCAACCTTTATCAAAAGTGTGAATTGCAGCGTATTTTAGAAGTATGGTTTGTTTTTATTTTAATTCAATTACTTTAAAAAAATTATTATTCTTGAAATGAACGTTTTACGGAATTTATTTCTCTAATGAACTTTAAGTTGATCGGATAATTTTTTCTATGGTCCAGCAAGACTGTGAACCTAATGTAGTCCATTATGTTATCATGTCCTTCTTGTGTGTTTCAGGCACAAAACTACTTGTTTGAATCTTGGCCCATGATCTGCTCGGTCCGGCCCAAAGCAACCGAGATCCCAAGAGTTATAAACTCTTGGGATGTGTTATTGCTGATTACCTTTTCAAACACTCAAAAGTTCTCAATCTCTCTGAAATCTCAAATCATAAGCTTCATCATGTTCGTCTAAATCGATAAACTGAATTCTTTAAAGGTAAACAAATTGAGAATCATCTTGTGATATTGTGTTAATATAGGATCTAAGAGTTGAAATCAGTTGGATCAAATTCTCGATTTAGGGTTTGCGCATGGCTAATTATAGATTTTTTTTTAATTTATGTTCAAGTCTTGTGCTTGAAAGGATTTTTGGTGTGTTGTTGAATAGTTGCAGATTTGGCTACGGTGTTTTGGCGTGTTAGGGAAGACATGCTCGAAAATTGATGAGCCAAGCAAACTGAAAACCAAATCGCTTATGTTGACCGAAATTACATTATGTTGACTGAAATCGCTTATGTTGACCGAAATCACATATGGTTGAATGAAATCCTGTTTATTGACCGAAATCTCAATTTGTTGACCATACTCCTGTTTAGGGTTAACTGTTCTGATTTGGGAAGTTGACCATGATCATTTTTTCCATAATATTGTATTATTATTTCTCTAATTGGGTCTAACTTGGCTTGTTTGGTGCAGGTTATGGCCGCTCAAGCACAATTGAAGTTTGTAGATTCTCATAATATAGCTGGATACCTGTCTGACCCACCTCTAGCTCACAAAAAGTTCAAGTCCATGGTTGTTGGGCTCAACACTTGCAGAATATCTCATGGTGTTCAGAAAATCATGTCATCTACAAGGATCTTATTACTGGTTTCTAGAATAAGGCAAAGTTTAGTCTTGCAGGTGCACGGGGTAGGTACCATTGGATCTCATTAGAAGTACACTGTTATTTGGAGATCAACCTGAACATCCTACTGAATATTCGAGATCTGATGAAATTAGTTAATGTCAGACATCTGCTATATTTGATTTTATTATGGATTGGGATTTCAACTATTCAAAGTTTGTGTTTGATGAGATGGTGAGCAATTTGAAGGGAAATAAGGAGATGTTTTTAATGTATCTAAGATTTTTGCAGATGATTTTTGATGCTCATTATTTTGACTTAGAGTGTAATGTTGAGACACTGGAAGTTAAATCCATGGGCCCTGCATCTTTTGGACTCATGAAATAAAAAAGAAAAGATGCTAAGGTTGTGTACCAATATCTTCATCCTTTGGTTAAATTTGGAAAGTTTGCTAAAACAGAGGCTAATCCGGTTGTTAAGCATGCATTTGTTGCTAAAGAGCATGCTGAGCCTGTCATCAAGAACTTTCTTCAAATATTGAGGTTCTTTCTGATGATGAGGCAGAGCTTCCTCCTCCACTACCACAAGTGGAGGATCCACACCATGAATAGGTAAAACATTTCGTACGTACACCTAATCAGTTGGATGTTGTGAAAGAAATGTTACAACGAATAACTCTGAAGCCTCCTCACACAATTCCTGTTGTATAAGTCCTGAGAGTGATCAAGAGGATAGAACTAGTCTAATTTCAAGAAAGTGAAGAAGGAGATATCCTAGACCTGTTTTTTTTTTGTTAAAGAGCCGATTATTACTCAAGACATGGATTATCCAGTCGTTGCGGCTCAGCCTTTTGAAAGCCCAGATGTTGAAATGGATTTTCCTTAAGATACTACTGCTGAACATATTAAGCCTCCAGATTCATCTGCTCAACATGTTGCTGGAAGTTCGAGTGCGTCTGAAAAGTTAGCCCATATTCTATCATTGCAATATCAGTTTCTTCAAGACAAGGGTAAAGGAGTGGATTGGTTATGCCCCTGCTGATATCCAAGCTTTACAATGCAGAGTGTATGAGTTGGAGCAAGATTCAGTTGTTAAAGATGTGTGAATTAATAAAGATGGCAAGATCATGGAATTACAAGTCAATGTGGGTGGTTTGAAATCTCTCTATTATGATATAAATCAGAAGCTGGTCAAACGATTTAGTGATTATTTCAATTATCTTCAAGAATCTAGTGTTGCACAAGTAGATATTGTTGTTGATGTTCTAGACACTCCTGCTTTTATAGAATATCTTGCTAGGGAACAACAGTATGCTGAACAACGAGTTGAACTGCACAAGAAGTTGTTGATCATGAAGAACTCAAATCAGAATGTTACGTCTTCCGATCATCCTGAACACTTTGTGATTGAGATTGGAGAGAAGTATTATGACAAATATGGTAATAGATCAGGGATTATGTCTTAGGGATATGATGGTGACAAGGAGATCTGGTGGATAAAAAGGAAAAGTGGGAACATGGTGTACTACAAGAAACAAGGAGATTTCAAATCATGGACCAAAGTTGATCTGAATAAGTTATCTAGATCTCCATTTTATAATCAATGTTGTGAGCCTAAGGCCTAGAAGTTCTTTAACTTCTTGGATATACAAGCTTTATAGGGATTTCTTGCTGTTGATCATATGTTAAGAAAGCTAAAGGTGTCACTGATCCTTTTACAAATAAGATAATGAGAACAGTAATGTCGCCACCTACCGATAAAGTGAAATCTAATCCCATCACCAAAAGATTTCCTAAAGGTGCTCTCAATAACATGCAATTTTGGGCTTATGATGGAGAAATGACTTCTATTGTGATTAGACTCGAAAAGGGACAGCACATAATCGTGGATCCTAATGATTTACTAAAGTTGGAGAGAAAGGTATGAAGAAGCTTGCCACTTTTCAAATACAGGTTGATTTGTTATACGAGCCTGCTGCCAAAGAATTCACAAGATGGTTGCTTCAATGATATGTACTAAGCTTCGGTAGGAGCATTAAGGGAAGCTGATGTAGATCTCATTGACAAGCCTTGATGAAAGAAAGCAGTAAGCCATGGGGGAGATTGTTGGGATATTTTTTGTTTATGCTTTTAAGTTTGGGTTTACGGTTTTGCTTGATATAGGGATTTCGATGGGCTTTTTAGGTTTAGGCTTGTCATGGGCTTGGTGGCCGGTTGTGGCTTGTATACCCTATATATTGTGTTTTGTTTATTATTATTAGTGTTGGACGTCACAAGTATCATCATTGTAATCGGTTCTATTCAAGGGACTTAAGTCCCCAATGTAATAAATGTGTGCTTTGAAGTCATATTATTGTTCTCATCATTCTTCTTTCATCTTTGTTCTTGAACCACCATGTGGTTAGTTTTCTCTTAATTGCATGTATACTTGATATCATATAGAAAGATCTAATCTCAAGACTTACAATAGGTCTCCTGGGTCCGGGGCATTTTTGACGGGAGAGGTTCCAGCACGTCGCGATGCGCGACTGATATTGCTATCGGCAAAGAATTTTGGGATCTTCCAATTGATGCCGATTTTATCCCCATTCGACCCAATCTTCTGAATTGACCTCCAAGTGATGTATGTGGACGTTTATGTTAAGTCAATTCATTAACTTGTTGTAAAAGTTGGATGAATTTGATTGATTTGCATTCATTTCATTCCATAAACGAATTATTCACGAAATCTTGTTAATTAATCTTGATTAACTAAACTTCCTATATAAACTAGACTCCCTTAAGCCTACTCCCTTGTTGTTCATCGCTTTCCCACTATCAATTTCAGTTTAGGGTTGTTAATTGCTCAAGTTCTTGACGGTTGAATTTTAAGAGTCTGAGACTTTGGCTTCTTAGGTTATGCTTATTCCATTCCATTAACTTTCCAGGTAAGCGTTGAGCATCAATGATTGATGGGGTTTCGGTGGTCAATTTCATCTTGGTCCGTTTATGGTTTGTGTAAGTCTAACTTTGAGGCTTTTTGATTTCAACATGAATCGTCCCGAATTAGCTATTTAGGAAGATTGAAGATGTAAGACTTAGTTGGACCTTAGGTTTTGAGTTAAAAAAAATAAAGAACAAATATTTTGTTTGAGATGATGTAATTATGGTTTTGTTTTCTTTGTTGAGAGAACGTGTACTTTGATTTGAATAAATTAATTACTTATTGTCACTATATTTATTAAATGACTTTTGAGCTATTATACAAATTATGTTGCGCCCCAGCAAGTTCTGTCATTAGGTTAGGGTGTGACAGATTGGTATCCTGATATGCTCGTCTTCGTTCCAGACACGAGGTGCCCCATATCGTCACAACAAAAAATATCTGATTTAAGAACAATCCTTATATACCATCACTTATCCTTCGGTTTGGTTCTGATCCGTTCCTCTTCCTCCGGCTTCCCGGCTTTGTCCCCGAACTCGTAAACTTGAACCGCCTCGACCTTGCCCTCGTGGAGTGTAACTTGGATGACCATTGTTCGAATACTCGGCTTTATGGAACATCAACTTCCATTAACTCTCGAATTTACCTATCTCGTATTTAATCCACTCTTCATAAGCTTTTAAGCGTCCTGCCACATCATCTAAACCAACTGTCTCAAGTTAACGAGCTGTTCGATCGAGGCTACCATATGTATAAAATTTTTCTTTGGTAACCCGTTATGAATCATCTTAACCATCTTAGATTTTTTGATTATTTCACCGAGAGAGGCTGCTTTTGAGGCCACATAACTTATTTGGGTTGAAAACTCATCGATCTTACTCGATTCTTTCATCTTCAAACTATTAATTCGTCATAAGAGTTTGAAGTTGTGCTTCACTTACCTGATCAGCCCCTAGATGTCGTGCCTTATCATGTCCCACATCTCCTTAGCGGTCAGTAGATTCCCTACTTGAAAGATCATTGCCTGCAGAATCGATTGGAATAATAGGGCAATCACCATGTGATTCTTCTTGGCATCCATAGTTGTTTCGGGGTTGATCATCTCCCATACCCAGTGAACATAAAAGATAGCCCGTAACTTCATTGCCCAAATCGTGTAATTCGTAGAGTTTAGCATCACACATATTAGCGATGTCGAGCTATACTCCTTCATGTTATGATTTCGGTTACCCTCTTCACCCATAGAAGTCGATCTTCTTTGTGTACTTGTAACATCCTAAATATTCTAATAATAAATAAAGAAAGTTGCGTAAATTGTCGTGTGTTAAATAATGTTAACTAGCATATAATAAAGAAAAGATCATGGACTTGGACTAATTAAGATGGATTAAGGGGAATGGGCCTTAGGTCCATGGGCTTAAGGAGGATATAAATATCCATAAACCATCCTAAAACCCTAAATCATCATACTTTCCATCCTATTCTCTACACACTCAAACACACACACCACACACCACCCTATACACGGCCGAGAGAGACGAGAGGGACTTGAGGCCAAACGAAGTTAGTTGGTATTAGATCTTTATTACGAGCTATACAAGATCTAGAGTGCGTAAACAAGTTAAACGAGATCCAAACGAGCACTAAAGGTATGTTCTTGACCCTTTAAAGTTTATGTTTTTAGGATCGGTTAGCCTTGAAACTTAAAATGAGAGTAGACGGGGCATAAACGAAACGTAAAGTAACAAACTTGATGTTAAAACGAACTTAACAAACCCGCGGCTAGGCACGAATCATTTGAGATAAACCGTAGATCTAGTGTTAAACGCTTTTGAGCTTAAAGGTCCAAACTTTACGCGTTTTCGGCCAAATCTTATTCGAAACGGCCATGGGAATGTTCGCGAGATTGATTAGCATCATCTCAAAGGGTTACGGGTTGAACATGGATGTTAATGAAGTTAAAATCAAAACCCGCCGCTACTGTTGATAACTTCGCCTATCCATATGTTCGCCTGAGGATAAGTTCGCACGTATGCAAGTTCTCCTGGGATTAACTTCGTTACATGTAAGTTTGCCTATGGCTAACTTCGCTAGGCACAAGTTCGTCTATGGCTAACTTCGCTAGTTATAAGTTCGCCAAGATGTGAACTTCGCTAGTTATAAGTTCGCCAAGCTGTGAACTTTGCCTAATACAAGTTTGCTAATGTTAAATTCGCTTAATATTATGTTCCCCAAAATTAAGTTCGCTGAGAAATAAATTAAAATCCTAGTGAAAAATGTGTTAATACAGCTCGACCCCAGCCAGGGGCTCTGCCCCTTGGACCCTGCTAGGGCTGCCGCCCCTAGAACCCTGCTGCCAGGGGCGCTGCCCCCGGACCCCCGTTCGTTGTGGGTAATAAATAAGACTTGAAAAGATTATATGAGTAGTGATAGTTAACTGATACGTGTAATTACTATACAGTCATCCGTGCACAACTGAAGAAAGGGATTACCATTAACGGCGAACGTAACCGCATTCAGGTGAGTTTCTAGCCCCATTCCTTGTTATGTTTTCGGGGCTGTGTGCATACTCGATGTGATTAGTTAATACACTTATCCTAAGTGATAAGTGTATGCCATATATGTTTTATGTGAACGTTATGATTGACTGCTTGACGGTACGGGACCGATCTTCGGATATTGCATGTACTGCCAGGTAAAGTTTTGATGATAAGATTATTGTATGTGAAGAATGAATGATGTATGTATGTATGAACTTACAATTATGTATATAGAGAGGTATGGTATGAAGGTTCGGAAGAAAGGGTGACTGGACCCTAATAATAACCGAGGATGGAGGGTACCAGACCCTAATAATATCCGAGGATGAAGGGTGACCGGGCCTTAATAATATCCGAGGATGAAGGGTGACCGGACCCTAATAATATCCGAGGATGGAGGGTACTGGACCCTAATAATATCCGAGGTATGTAGGGCGAATGCTCTTTATAAGGTAAGGTTAGTTATGGATGTATATGGAGGATTGATGGACAGGTTAAGTATGTAATGCGTACCTACGGGCACGTATAGTGTATGTAAAGTAAGTTATGTGATTAACTAAAACTCACTCAGCATAGCTGACTTTTAGTGTGCACGCAGGTAAGTATATTGAGGCAGTTCGCTTGATGAGGACACATGGCATCGAATTGAAGACACTGGCGTCTCAAGGAAGTGTTATGATGTTTTAAAGACTATGTTTTTGTTTT
>NW_027502975.1:0-42013 GCF_021521415.1 Bidens hawaiensis
TGTTTATGGTCATCGTAATACACACTTCAAGGGGAAACTGTCGTCTTTGAAACTTATATGCTATTTTGTTGTCTGTTGGAGTCAGTGGTGATCTATGGATCAAAACTCTATGTCTAATGTTAGTTCCAGAAATAATTTTTGCTTCAACTACACGAGTACCTAAAGATATAATTTGTAGTCGAGTACCGTTACATAAGAATTCTTTCTGGTTAGGATTTCTAAGGAGCATAACAGGAACACCGGTTTGAACCCGATATTACAAAAACCGGTTTGTAGTTATAAACCACCGGGTTAGGACCGGTTTGGAGTTCTTTTTAGCAAAAAACCGGTTTGAACCCGATATTTTGGAACCGGTTAGACAAAATTAGGTTTCATCCGGTTTAAAACCCGTTTGTAGCTCAAAACTAATTTATAGCTCGCATATCATATCCATTTGTAGCTCATTAACCATTCCATGTAATGCCCCATTGAAAAATGAATTTATTATAAAGGAAAATATGATTGTAATTATAATAATGATGTTAACAATTGCTTAACTACTATTTTGAAAAGGAAGCGATAAATAGCAAATGTTGTTTAATAATTTATTGTTGTTGTATAATAAAGGAAAATAACTTAAAATGAAAAGTGGCATACCTTTACACTAAATGTGTCAACGGACGCACCAACAGTAATGGAGTCGGATTCTTGATGTTATTGAATGAATTAAACAAACAAAGTTAAGTAAGACTAAACAAATCAAAATATCAATTGATTTGAAATTGGAAATAATTTTTCATTAAAAAGTATTGATTGGCCATGAAAAGTTTAAAATATCATTTGAAAAAGTGTTGGTTCACCATTCTTTTAGGCAATTAGCAAATCAAGGATAAAATAATAATAAGCTATTGACGAAAATAAAAGATCATTCCTTTTGAAAATTAAAGTTGAAATCCAAGCATTAATGAAAAATAATTGAATAGAAAACGTTTCACAAAGTTAAATCCCCCTAGAAAAAATTCCAAGCAGAACAAATCTAGATTTTAATTAAAACAAATAAACTTTATTTTAAAAAGATCAACATTTTTAGTCGTCAGTATTGCATTGACTTTTGAACAGTTATTAAGTCAAATTCGATACTTACAAGTTATAATCTTCAAAGTTAATACAATATAAATAAATTGCTAATATATTAAATGCATAATTAAATTAAATTGATTTATCTAGTGGATATGGGTTAGAAAAAGGGGAGTTATGAGAGCATGACAAGTGACAAAATATGATACTCTTTTATTAGAGTAATAAGATTCTCAATAACAAGAAATGCCTCCCTTTGTTCTTACCGAAAAATTTACTATATCAAATTGAGCAATCTTTATTAAAATTGTAGTACTGTATAAAAACCAAAATTAAATTAACAAAAATGAAAACTGAACACACACATACCTTGAAAAATATAATTCTTTTTTTCTCCTTAAGCACACAGTTTCCTTCCAGGCCCACAACAAGAACACTCAGCTTCTTCACCAACAACAAACAATAAATCAAACCCTAATAATTCAAGCTTCAACACACGAATACAATGTTAAAACACCCGGATACCTAGCTCATTAGTGCTAGATATGGAACATATATGCAATAAAACCCTAAGATAATTCAATGTATATAATTCGAACTTCATTCACATCAAATTCTCATCATCCAAGCATAATCAATATATTATTAGAATTAGAGTAATGCGTATGAATTATAAGAACAGGTTGGCTTTAGAGGGCGCCATGACCAGTTCCGTTGGTGACGGCAACGCCACCCAATCATAGCTGTTGAGGAAGTCCTGATAACATAAAACGACACCAATTTCACCACAAAGTTATTGAATCTGATCAATTTGAAACCATAAAATGGACAAACAAACTATAGGTCCCGAAACTGGATCCGACAACGAACGGCTTTGTTCTTGATAGGTGCTCGAGACGGGTGCGGTATAAACAAACGATCGAACATATAGTGTAAAGATAATATAAAGGGTGAACGATCTCGTAACGGGTATAAAAGATTCATAACATTTAACGAACCGATCCCCCCCAAGGTGAGCTCCCCTTGGGTGGTGTTTACACACTTCAAAACACACACAAATAAAACCAACAAAGTCCTATTTATAGCTAAACTAAAAACATTCTAGAAGCTTTCTTCCCATTGAAGCTAAACGCGCGCCCGAAGTTCTCGTCTCGTGTCCGGATTTCTTTCCCACTTTAATTATTAACTTGACCGTAAATATATAACGGGTTTCATACTTTGATATCGCAAGCCACATTTTTGGCCCCGTCGTCGAACCGTGTCTCGCATTTTCGCAAATCATCCAGATAACCGAAGCTTCTTCAATCACCCCCTCAAGGTATGATCCACCTAATTCATTCATGAAGACGTTCTCACTTCTTTATCCATCTCGGATCTTAAGCAATATAGGTTCAAAAGAGCTTGACGAAATACCGGGGACAACGATCAAATGGCAAAGCTTATAATTTCCGTGAATGAAATTATTTAAGTAACTCACCCCTAATAAATAAGTATCCTAGATAATCGTATCCCACGTTTTCAGGTTGAGAGCTTAAACAATTTAATTCCCTATTAAATCCAACTTGTTTAAAAATTATCACCTTACTAAATAAGCATCTCGGATGCTCATAGCCCACGTTTTCAAGATCTAATTCTCTAACGCCTTGAAAATAACATATAAATAATATGCTTTGAACAAGGTCCAATAATGACGAAACCCGAACAAATTTGACTTTTTTCAGTTTGGTTAATCTGAATAATTATTTCTTGAAAAAAATCTTGTAAACACTTTCCAATAATTTCAGCAGCCCACAACATCTTAAAACAATATGGCCCAAATCAATGATATTGCTCTCATATGCAGCCAAAAAGAAATAATAGCAGGGTTGTTCTGCAACTTCAGACCACACAGCCCAACATACACTTAACCCAAGTGTTCATATTAGTCAAGATCCAAAACAAACAAAGCCCAACATAAAAATTTTATCTATATGCAAACAGTACCTGACATCCTATGACAGCCGCCAGATCACAAGAACATCGTCGGAAAACTCCATCGCCGGAAAACACGTCAGAGATCCGGCACCCATTTCGGCCATCAAACCTACAACCACCGTCACGACTCCCACCACACCCACCTGCCACCGGCAAATCCAAGCCGGGAAATCATATTCCGACAATAACAACCGCCGAAGTATACTGTCGTTGTGACTCCTCCTCCTCTTCTAACCCACCAAGATCCCTTGTTTCTCTGACCAAATAGCCACCCATATTCAACGTTAAACGCCACCACGAGCCACCGCTGCCATGGCCACCTCCGCCACTGCTTCAACCACCATTTCCGGCCACCAAATCCCATCTCGACTTCACAGTATAGTTCACATAGCCATGCCGGAGCCGCCACTGCCGCTGAAGATTTTTTTTACCGGAATGCCGACCTCATTGAACAGACAGAGATAACCAACACTCATGTTGGAGTTTGATGTACATCTTCAATCTCTGGAATCTTCGCGAGAGAAGAATCCGGCTCGCCAGAATTTCGGCGCATTGCGGAATTGAAGAAACGTGGATCTACTCACTGGTAGCAGATCTACTTACCTCGGGTGTGATTATACTATTTCACCGATGGTTCTTCTGGGTCTGTGTTCTTCCACCTACAAAATGAACAGCGCCGTTACTTACCCCTCAGAAAGGGACAGAGGGGTCCTCTTTGGGGTAACCCTCCGGCGTGAGAATCAGTATATTTGTGGAGAAGATAATAATGTGTGTCAGAGAATCTCAAGAGTATTGCTGAATAACTTAATACCCTCTGATTGTGAGACTGTCTGTTTTGTATGTAACTGACTGTGAATGAATGTGATTCAATATGATTGAATGTGTTATCACTGCTTGTAACTGTCAATGATTGAGTATGAATGTGTCATCAAAGTGGAGTTGATGCTGTATTTATAGTGCTAAGGTTACCACCGGTTGGGCTCAACCTCGTTGGCTTCCTCCAATCGCACTGCGCCACGTGTCCTCTGGGACACCTGGCGCTTTCTCGTTGGTTGTAATCACGTGGTAACACATGTGTCATGCTGAGTTGTCGACCTTCCATTTGGCAGCTGTCAACATCAGCATATTCTTACTCCTTAAAAAGATGCCTTCTTGAAGGTTGTCTGACGTGCACAATCAAGGTTGCCCTAATCCTGATTTGGATAAGGACGAGGTTGATTATGCGCACGTGTGATATGCGCCCATCCTGAGGATGCGCGAGGTCTTCTCTTTATTCTCACGCGCAGATATTTCATGCGCAGATGTGATATGCACGAGCATGTGATATGCGCCGCGCGCTGATGCGCTGCGCGCATATGTGATGCGCGAGCATGTGTGTCTGGGCAGATGTGATATGCACGAGCATGTGATATGCGCCGCACGCTGATGCGCCACGCGCATATGTGATGCGCGAGCATATGTGTGCCTGGGCATATGAAGCCTGAGCATGTTTTGTATGCGCCATGCGCATAGGTTTTGGCTTTGTGCCTTCATAATGTCTTTATCTTGTGGGTTGACCCGCCTTGCTCAGTGTTGAGGCGGGTAAACGTGGATCTACTCACTGGTAGCAGATCTACTTCCCTCGGGTGTGATTATACTATTTCACCGATGGTTCTTCTGGGTCTGTGTTCTTCCACCTACAAAATGAACAGCGCCGTTACTTACCCCTCAGAAAGGGACAGAGGGGTCCTCTTTGGGGTAACCCTCCGGCGTGAGAATCAGTATATTTGTGGAGAAGATAATAATGTGTGTCAGAGAATCTCAAGAGTATTGCTGAATAGCTTAATACCCTCTGATTGTGAGACTGTCTGTTTTGTATGTAACTGACTGTGAATGAATGTGATTCAATATGATTGAATGTGTTATCACTACTTGTAACTGTCAATGATTGAGTATGAATGTGTCATCAAAGTGGAGTTGATGCTGTATTTATAGTGCTAAGGTTACCACCGGTTGGGCTCAACCTCGTTGGCTTCCTCCAATCGCACTGCACCACGTGTCCTCTGGGACACCTGGCGCTTTCTCGTTGGTTGTAATCACGTGGTAACACATGTGTCATGCTGAGTTGTCGACCTTCCATTTGGCAGCTGTCAACATCAGCATATTCTTACTCCTTAAAAAGATGCCTTCTGGAAGGTTGTCTGACGTGCACAATCAAGGTTGCCCTAATCCTGATTTGGATAAGGACGAGGTTGATTATGCGCACGTGTGATATGCGCCCATCCTGAGGATGCGCGAGGTCTTCTCTTTATTCTCACGCGCAGATATTTCATGCGCAGATGTGATATGCACGAGCATGTGATATGCGCCGCGCGCTGATGCGCTGCGCGCATATGTGATGCGCGAGCATGTGTGTCTGGGCAGATGTGATATGCACGAGCATGTGATATGCGCCGCGCGCTGATGCTCCACGCGCATATGTGATGCGCGAGCATATGTGTGCCTGGGCATATGATGCCTGAGCATGTTTTGTATGCGCCATGCGCATAGGTTTTGGCTTTGTGCCTTCATAATGTCTTTATCTTGTGGGTTGACCCGCCTTGCTCGGTGTTGAGGCGGGTACATACCTCTTCAAGCCCCCCCAGTCTAATGTGTGTCTTATCTCGCGCGAGCGCGGTAAGATGGATATTAGACTTACTGATTTTTGTCTTTTAATGGGGTTTTGTCGTTTTCCTGTTTGTTCCATCGTTGCGCGAAGTTCTATCCATTTGGTTGAAAACGAAGGGTCCAAACACGTGGTTAGTTGGTGGTGACGTGAGCCGTAAACGTGTCAGACGTTTCGTGTGCTCGAGGTGCTACAGTTGCCTTTCACGTCCCCTCACACAGCTGTCCTGAACACGTGTCGCGCTCGCATTGGTTAGCACCTGCGAGTGGGGGCGCGTCTCTGTTCCGTGGCAGGTCGGTTACATTTTTATGTCCCCTCAACAGTGTTAGGGACACGTGTCGCGCCCTCGTTGGCTTGCACCCGCGAGTGGGGGCGCGTGAAATCCGATCAGCTGCCACATTTCTCTCTCCTGGGCCTATAAAAGGAGGCCCTTAGGAAAAATTTTTTATCTTCATCTTCGTTGTTGATAATTTTCGAGTTTCTGCCTTTCATATTCTGAATTGAGTGTTTTCATCTTTTCGATTTCTCGATTATCTGCTGCTGCAGTTGTATGTCTGATAGTTCAGACTCGTCTAGCCCCTCAATCACCTCTGTTGCCTCTCGAAGACGCCGTGTGAAATCTGTGGTGATGTCGACATTGAAGCAAAAGGGGAAAGGGAAGAGGGTTGTTGAGACCACATCGGAGGAAGTAGGGAGGACCAAGGCCACCAAAAGGTGGAATGAAATCCTCTGCAAATTGAAGCAGGCCGATCTCGACAACCTCATCGCCTCTCAGGGCTTTCCCACCCTGTTTGGCTGCATGTTGCCTAGGTCCGGGCAAACGGCGGCGGACCCGCCTGTCGGCTATATATCCCTATATAGCCACTTTTTCACCCACTGCAACCTTCGTCTCCTGATGACAAGGTTTGTGGGTGCACTGCTGAAGTTCTATGGGATTCATATATCCCAAGTCCATCCGTTTGGACTCGTGCGCGTGACTCACTTTGAGTTCATGTGCAAATCCCAGCGCGAGGAACCCACTCCTCGGCGCTTTCAATATTTTTACAAGCCCAAGATCCAGGACAATTGGATCTCTTTCATTCCTCGCAGTCAGAAGGTGAAGTGCTCCACTGTTTCATTCAAGAGCCTTCATGACTGGTCTGAGAGGTTCTTTTACATAAGGGCTGGTGTGATCCCCATCCGTATGACCATGCGCTCTATCTCTTCTGCGCCTGCGGATGAGTGTGTCCTCAAGAACCCAACTGGCGCCTGGGTTAAGAAACTGACCGCCGAACCATCCCCCGCGAAGAAAATTTGCGAGGAGGCGCTGGTGGGGGTCGGCATGAGTAAGCTTTGGGCCGACAGCGCGCTTGAGCCCGTTATCCAAGTCGACGGGTTGTGTAAGTTTATTTCATTGCTTTATTTATTTTTTCTGCGCGAACATAATTCTTTTGCTGATATCACTTGACTTGTTTTTGCGCAGTCACCAAGGATTATGTCCTTGCCGCTTATGATGAACAAGTGGAGGGTGGCTCCGTCGCGCTTGGCGCTGGGGAAGTTGGTTTCCCAGATCGCTTCGATGACATGTTCATCCCAGTGGATCTGGAATTTGACTTTGACAGTGACGCGCCTGGTAAGCCTTCGCACTTATGCTCATTCCTTTAGAATACCCAAGTTTATTAACAGTTCTGTTGGTTGTTTTTGCAGATGCGCTTGAAAACTACGAGCTAGAGCTCGCGGAAGAGGAGGAGGAGGAAGAGGAGGCGCCCCTACTAAAGCGCAAAGCTAAGGGGAAATCTGGCGCAGGGGCCAGTAAGAAACAGAAGAAAGATGACACCCCTGTCGCTCATCCCCATGCTCAAATGAAGGGACCTAAGGAAACCCAGGTGTTTACCACAAAGGTTTCTTTAGCTTCCCTGCCTGTGAGAGTGGGCAGACCTCCTGTCCACTTGAGGTATGGTGGCGTCGCCTCCTCCTTTCGCGCGGCTGAAGAGAGAAGCCGTGCCGCGCCTACAACAGGTATACTTTATTTATCTTCATCTGGCTGAATTGTTATTAAACCTTTCCTCCTTTGAATGTTTGCAGAACCGGCGACGGTAGCAGATGAGCCACAGGCGCCACAAGGTGCTGAGGCTGCGCCGAGGGCTGCTTCGGAGTCCCCTGTTCTACCCTCTGAAAAGGGTAGAATGAATTTTATGGCGATGTTCGCCGCGCGAACATAATTGCGCCAAGGTATGTTTTGCACACTTGTCTTCTTTATTTTTCTTTTGGATTCAGTCATAAACCATTTTTCCTTGTTGATTTGTTCATAGGAGTTGTAGCTGGCGTGCAAGTTGCTGGCGACACTCCTGGCGCCGTTGGCGGCGCCGCTGGTTCTGGTCCTGCTCCTGCTAGTGCTGATTCTCCCCTTATTGGGGTTACAAAGGAGCAGGAAGCCGTATTGCGCGCCGAACTGGCGGCGTCGAGACCTCCCTCGCCTCCTCCTACGCGCAGCCCTCTCCGGGAGGCTGGTTTGGAGCCCCCCAGGTCGCAGGAGAAAAGGCATATTCAAGAAGATGAGGAGGATGAGGGGGCTCAAGCTGAGGACTCCTTGGGAGACCGCGCCAGCCCTGCGATGCCACAAGTCTTCGCAGCGCATACTTCTGGTGGGGCTGGCGCTGACTTTTCTGCTTCATCCCCGCAGGTATGTTTTAATTTGTTGCTCCGCTGCGCGTACCTCCATATAAGTATGTTTTATGACTTAGAACATTTCTTGTGTTTTGTAGGAAGGTGACCACGTTTATCGCCCGAGATGGAATATTAATGAAGAAAGTTCCTTCCAATCCATGGGCGTATGCGAGGACTTCTGGGCTCATGCCGTGCCTCCTACTGAAAGGAGGTATCAGGAGGAGCGCACTCGCGCTGACTTGCTCAACGATCACATTTTCGCTGGGTCAGCTTTCTTTGCTGCCTCCCAAGAGCTTCATCGCGATTATATTAAAGTACGCGATGCTCTTGTGGCAGCCCAGCAAGAGGCTAAGGTGGCTGCCTGGAACCTTTCTGATGCTCGCGCACGAGCTGAGAAACTCCAGGCGGAGCTCAGCGAAAATAGAGCAAGTGCCAACACCGCCTATATTAAGCGCGGGCATGAGCTCCAAGCTGCGCGGGAGAAGCAGCAGTTGGCGGAGGCCGAAGTTGCCAAGTACGCGCGTAGAGTGCGTGTCTTGGAACAGCAGGCTGAGGCGCGTGACCAAGCTATCGTCCAGAGTATCACTGAAAAATCATCACTGGAGAGCGAGGTTGCGCGCCTGAAGAGGGAGTTGGCGGCCGCGCAGGCCGATAGAGATGAGGCCTTGGCGACGGCGGCGTCCAGCCAGGAAGCACTTGGTGCTGCGCAGGCAGAGAAAGAAAAAATCTTGGCGGCAGCAGCGTCTGATAAGGAGGAGCTAAAAAAGACTAAGGAAACTGTTGAGTTATTAAACTCCCAGGTTCCTGTCCTCGAGACGTCTGTTGCTGGCCTCGCGCAGGATCGCCAATGGCTGGTGTCACAGGGCATAACTCGCTGCGCTTTGGCGATGAAATATTCCGCCGAGTTTCAGGCCCTTGTGATGGACTGCAATGCCGCCGAACGCTTGGTGGGCCGAGCTGAAGGGTTTACGGATGGGTATGACTATGGCATGTTGAAGAAGAACCCATCCGAGTACCCTTACAAGAGCGACGCGGCCTGCGCGGACATGGCCGCGGTGGGGGAAAAGTACATGAATACTCCCATCCCCATCCTTATGCAGGTACCTTGACCTTAATGAGTTTTACTTGACTAATTTTTCCAAGTGTTTTGTACTCAATACTTTTCTAATGATTTTGCAGATAGCTGCGCTTGCTGACCAGCCCGACCTCGGCGCGCTAAAGAAGTTGCTCGATGAATGCGAGAGGGCTGGTGGCGATGATGGTGGCGCGGGGGATGTTGCCCCTGCCAGCGGCTCTGGCGCTGCGAATAAATCTGCTCCTGACACCGTCGTGATAGAAGACTCCAATGAGGAGGAAGAACTTGACTATGGTCAGTTCGGAGATGAGGAGCAGGCCGCGTCAGATGCTGCGGGAGATGATGAAGGTGATGAAGTGGCTGACGTCGACGTGGAGACTTGAGAAGCCCTTCATCAAATTTTACATATTTAATTTTTTATACTTGTAATTTGTAACTCATCATACTTGTAAATTTCAATCCAATGGAATGAAACTTGTTTTCTCTTTTTCACATCTTGCGCATTTCCATTCATCTCTTCATGTTTGCTTGTATAGATATAAGATATGCTTGCACGTTAAAATAAGAACAAGGTTGTAAGGAAATTATTCACTTAACCTCTGTTCTATTTTGTTTGTGGTTTCGCAGTATCTTGTTTATGCTGACATGCGCGCTAACTTTTCATTATTTCTTTTTTGCGCGTCGTTGTCGCGCGGTATTTATATGGAAGTATGAGTTTAGCCATTACATGTCAGCGTGTGTTACTCAGATATCCACTATGATTCCGCGCGCGACCTCGACCTGAGACCTTAACATGATATGGCATGTACTTTGCCTTAGTTGTGTTTAAGGATTTTTATGATCAGGCTGCGCGGGATGTAAGATGGATGTTTGTGAGTGTTTTGAGCTAAGGCTCTTTGTTTTGGGCTAAGGCCCTGACGTTTTTAGAGTTAAGACTCATTAACGTGTTTGAGCTAAGGCTCGTAAGTTTGGGCTAAGGCCCTGGCGTTTTAGAGTTAAGACTCGTTAACGCGTTTGAGCTAAGGCTCGCGCATGTATGTTTTACTTCGCTTTATTTTGCTTTGAAGTCAATATAGTGTTGTCATATTGTTCCAAATTAATAAAGGAAGTGTGAAACATGTATGCAAAGGTAATAGAACAAATATTGAAAGATAGCGCGACAAATATTGAAAGATAGCGCGAATCATCATTCATGATGGCTTAAAAGCCTTGATTACATATTTGAACTTTTTACATGAAGCATTTTCTAAGTTGTGCCGCGTTCCACGCGCGCGGTATCTTTTTTCCATTCAAATCTTTTAAAGTGTACGCGCCTTTCCCCAAATCTTCTGAAATTTGATAAGGTCCCTCCCAATTGGGGGACATTTTTCCTGGGGGTATTGCGCGACTAGCTTCATTGTTTCGAAGGACAAAATCATTTTTCTTGAAGTGGCACTCTTTAACGCGCTGATTATAATATTTTTCCAGCTTTTTCTTGTATCTGGCTTCATTGATGATAGCCGCTTCTCTGCGCCCTTCAAGCAAGTTAAGGTCCAATCTTCTCTCGCGCTCGTTATCAGTTTTGCTCATCATGAGTACCCTATGGGATGGGCATCCAATTTCTGCTGGGATCATAGCCTCTGTCCCATAGGTTAGGCTGAACGGGGATTCGCCATTGCTAGTTTTGCTTAATGTCCTGTGCGCCCACAGGACATTAGGTAACTCTTCGACCCAATAATGGGATTCTCCCTCCAACCTTTTCTTCAGCCCATTTAGCAAACTTTGATTCGCGCGCTCCACTTGGCCATTCCCCTGAGGGTGGTAGACCGACGTGAAGATTTGGTTGATGTGCAATTCTTTGAGCCAGCTTGATATCTTCCTGTCAGTGAATTGTTTGCCATTGTCGCTAACAATTTCCATAGGAAGGCCAAAACGGCAAATGATGTGGCTCCAGATAAATTGCTTCATCGCCTCAGCTGTGATTTTTGCTAGTGGCTTGGCCTCAACCCATTTTGTGAAATAGTCTATCGCCACTACCAAAAATTTCACTCGCCCTTGCGCTTGCGGCAGGGGCCCCACAATATCAATGGCCCATTTGTGGAAAGGCCATGCGGAGGTCACTGGAATCAAGTTGTTCTTTGGACGCATGGTGTTTGGCGCGTAGCTCTGACATGCCTTGCATTTTCGGATTTCTTTTAGCGCATCCAAGTACATGCCTGGCCAATAGTAGCCTGAGCTCATTGCCTTGGCAACCACCATGCGCGGACCAGCGTGTATTCCACAGATTCCTTCATGAATCTCCCTAATCACATAGCTTGCTTCTTCAGCATCCAGGCATTTCATGAGCGGTCCAAGATAAGAGCGCCGATATAATGTACCATCAAGTAGTTCATAGTTCTGCGCCTTGTGTCTTATCTTTCTCGCCTGTGCGCGATCATCCGGTAACGTCCCCTCCTTCAGGAATTCCATTATTGGAGTTATCCAGGATGAAGGGGTTGTATGAATTACAAGGACCGATTGCGTTTGTACTGACGGGTTGCTCATCACTTCCACCCTGACATCTTTGCCAAAGTGATCAAAATTAGTTGATGCCATCTTACTCAACGCGTCAGCGGACTTGTTTTCGCTGCGCGAGATGTGTATGATTCTGAAGAAGTCAAACTGCTCAACGAACTTTTTTGCCTGCTCTAGATATAGAGGCATTGTGTTCTCCTTGGCGTCATATAGGCCGTTGACCTGAGCAGCTACCAAGTAAGAATCAACATGGGCCTCTAGCCTTTTAACTCCAAACTTGCGCGCAATGCGCAGACCAGCCAGCAGGGCTTCATACTCAGCCTCATTGTTGGTACTCTTGAAGTCCAACCTAATAGCATAAGTATATTCATGATTATCAGGGTCCACCAGTTTGAGGCCTGCGCCGGACCCTTCGCTGTTGGAGGCTCCATCAGTGAATAGCCTCCAAACATCTTCTTCATCATTTGCTCGCGGAGGGTCTACCTCGCGCTGAGCTTCTTCAATCTTTCCCTCTGGGATTTCCGTGATGAAATCCGCCAAAACTTGACCCTTTATCGCTGGACGGGGCTTATAAGTGATCGTGTGTTCACCTAATTCCAGCGCCCACTTTGTCAGCCTTCCGGATAGCGCAGGGCGTCGCAAGACTTGCTGGATGTTGTAACCTGTCAGAACTTCAATCGGATGACCATTGAAGTATCTGTGAAGCTTGCGCGACGCGTGTGTTAGTGACAAAACTAACTTTTCCATGATGGAATAGCGCGTCTCAGGGTCTGTCAGCACCCGACTCACATAGTATATTGGCGTTTGGATCCCCTTGCGATCCACCAATAATACTGCGCCGATGGCGCGGTCTCCAGCTGACAAGTACAATGTAAGGGTTTCGCCAGGAAGTGGAGCTGTGAGCGCGGGCAGCTTTATGAGACATTCTTTTATCTCACTGAAAGCTTGCTCAGCCTCAGGCGTCCACTTGAATTGGCTCTTCTTCAAGCAATTCCTCAAAGTGTTAACGAATGGAGTAGATTTGCTGGCGTGGTTCGCTAGGAACCTGTTGATTGACACCAATCTACCATTCAGCTTCTGAACCTCTTTCATGGTGGATGGTGAAGGCATGTCAAGGATGGCTTCCACCTTTTCAGGGTTCACCTTGAAACCATCCTTAGTGACCATTACACCAAGAAATTTCCCCTCTTCCGCGCCGAAAGTACATTTGCTCGGGTTGAGCTTCATGTTAACTTCCGTTAGGCGCTGAAGAGTTTCCTCGATGTCTTTGAGCATTTGTCTCTCCTCCCTGCTCTTGATCACCAAATCATCAACGTAGACTTCTAGATTTCTTCCGATTTGTTCACTGAAAACCGAATCCATAAGTCTCTGATAGGTTGCGCCCGCATTCTTTAAACCAAAGGGCATTTTTGTGTAACAAAAAACACCCTTGTCGGTTCTGAAGGCAGTCTTGTCTTCATCCTGTGGTGCCATTTGAATCTGGTGATAGCCTTTGTAGGCATCCAGGAAACATTTGAGCTTGAATGGCGCCACGGAGTCCACCTTTGCGTCGATGTTTGGGAGGGGGTAACAGTCTTTCGGACATGCTTTGTTGAGGTCCTTGAAGTCAATACACATTCTCCATGACCCGTTGCTTTTCTTTACCATCACAGGACTGGCTACCCACGTCTGGTATCGGATCGGGCGGATGATGTTTGCGCGCAACAGGTCCTCCACTTGCTCATTCATGGCCTTCGCCTTTTCATCCCCCATGATTCTCTTTTTCTGAGCAATTGGCTCCACCGACTTGAACGTGTTAAGAGAATGTTGCGCCAAGTCTCGCGGGACCCCCGTCATATCGGAGTGTTGCCACGCGAAAACCGACGTGTATTTTGTGAGCAACTTTTTCATTCTCAATCTCGTTTCGTCTGAAATGGTAGCGCCAATTGTGACCGTTTGCTCTGGGAATTTTGGGTTTAAAATCCACTTCTCTGGCGCATTGTCAGCCATTGGAAGTTTCATTCTCCCTTCCCGCGGCGTGCTTGTCACTGCGCACAAATGATCGCGGTAAACAAATGTTACGCCTGTTGGTGTAGGGAACCCCAATGCGCCGTGCGCTGGCGACGGTACAGCATTAAATTGGGCAATCGTTCCCCTACCCAGGATCATATTGTGGCATGACGTGGTGGGCAAGACCAAGAAGTTGACAACTTCGGCTCGCTTGTGCTCATCATCCCCCATAGTTAGTTCAAACTGAATCTGGCCTAGGGGATGTATGATTTCATTTGAGACACCACAGATTGGTGCGTTCACAATTTCGAGCCGCGCTTGGTCTGCCGGGTCTAACTTTCTGAAACACTGCTCATACATAATGTCATATTCGCTTCCAGTGTCCACCAGGACCTTTGACACTTCGTAATGAGCAATGTGTGTGGTGATGACGAGAGGACTGCTTATTGAAGGGCCTCCCCTGATTCTTGGGAAGATGACTTGCTGCTCGCGCCAATCTCCGTGGATTTGCGCGCTTCTCTTTTTTGACGTCTGCCCTTGTCGTCCCCCCTCAGCCACACAGATTCTTTTGTATTTCTTGCTGGCAGAGGCTCCTTCCGGTTGCTCATCTTCTATTCTTTGGTTTTTTACCAAGTGAGCCAGCCTGCCTGACTTTACATCCTTCTCGATCGCATCCTTTAAATGATGGCATGCGTCGGTGTTGTGGCCCGGGGACCTGTGAAATTCACAATATTTGCCACTGTTTTGCGGTCCCTTGTAGTGTAGTTGCTTGGGGGGCTTGAATTGGACATTCTCAGTACTTAACACCTGTGAAGGTGTTTTAGTGAGGGGTGTCCATATTCTTGGCAGAGGTCTGCTAGGATCTCTGCCGCCCTCCCTCTTGTCACCCTCCCCGCGATTACGAACTTCTTTTTGGGGCTGGGGTGAGGTTGGTTGCGCTTGTTTTTCCGCGGAAGAAAAACTTGTTGGCTGCAACCTGGACCATACAGAGTTCTGTTTGGCCCTCTTCTCTTTGCTGCGCGGTGATTCTGCCTGATGCGCTCTTTCTCTTGCCCTATCTTGGGCAATCTGTTTCTCATTTCTCGCGAAAACTCGCGATGCCTCCATTAACTTGGCCCACGTGGTGGGCATACCATCTTTGCTTACGAGAGCCCGGCGGAGTTGATCACTGCGCGCGCCTTGTATAAAGGCCACGCGCAGGAGCTGCTCAGTTATACCCCCGATTGCCAGGGATTCCTGATTGAAACGAGTGATGTAATCTTCAATCGTTTCATCATTCATGCGTATGCAGTGCATGATGTCATCAGGATCGCGCGTGTGCCTGCGCTGCTGTACGAAGTGGGCTTGGAACTTTTCTAATAGTTCCTCGAACCCATCAATTTGCCCTGTCGGCAAGCTCTCGAACCATACCCGCGCTGCGCCCGTGAGGCAGCGAGCAAACATATGACACCATGTTGGCATCGTCCAGCTCTCTAGGTTTCCCGTGTTATAGAAACCTTGCAAAAAGTCATCTGGATCTGTTGTGCCATCATATTTGCCCAGACCACTTGGCATCTTTGTCTTGTGCTGGATGGGAGCCTGCGCGATGCGCGCAGTAAACTTTGAGTGTTTTACCAGGATGGCTGGTCTGTAGGGCGTGGTTACGTCCACTTGCCCTCTGACCGGTGGGCTGTACGGCATGTGCAGATCCAGATCTGCTCTGGCTCCAGGCGCCATGTTCACAGGCGCGCGGAGCTGTGAGCCTCCTGCATGAGTATCCCGTGTCTTCCTCATGCTATGCACTTCTTTATCACTGAACTCAGTGTGTGCAGTGTGAACAGAATGTCCTTCTTCCGGCGCGCGCGGCCTCTTTGTAGTCTGCTTATCAAAAGCTTGCCTTTGTGTTTGGTCGGCTAGCTTCTTCTGCTTGACCATTTCGTTGTACTTTTCAATCAGACGCCGGTGCTCGTTTATGAGCCATTCATTCGGATCATTTGCTTCATCTTCTGGACCCATTGGTCCTTTCAGCTTCGCGCCGGCCATATTTTGTAACGTGAGATCGTCTGGAGGAGTTTCAGTCTGGCCGTGAGGGGTTGTGACGAAGGGACGGTTGCTGGTGGTACGCGTAGAATCACGCGGTACCCTCAGAACCTGCTGTCCGTCGTTAACACCCTCACGTTCAATATCCTCCAGAGCTTGATCAACGTTACGAACGCCAGAAACCATGGTGATTGATTTTTTTTTTTTTATAGATCTGATGAGATCTGATTGCCGTTTGTAACAGTGGATGGCGCCAATGAAGAAACGTGGATCTACTCACTGGTAGCAGATCTACTTCCCTCGGGTGTGATTATACTATTTCACCGATGGTTCTTCTGGGTCTGTGTTCTTCCACCTACAAAATGAACAGCGCCGTTACTTACCCCTCAGAAAGGGACAGAGGGGTCCTCTTTGGGGTAACCCTCCGGCGTGAGAATCAGTATATTTGTGGAGAAGATAATAATGTGTGTCAGAGAATCTCAAGAGTATTGCTGAATAGCTTAATACCCTCTGATTGTGAGACTGTCTGTTTTGTATGTAACTGACTGTGAATGAATGTAATTCAATATGATTGAATGTGTTATCACTGCTTGTAACTGTCAATGATTGAGTATGAATGTGTCATCAAAGTGGAGTTGATGCTGTATTTATAGTGCTAAGGTTACCACCGGTTGGGCTCAACCTCGTTGGCTTCCTCCAATCGCACTGCGCCACGTGTCCTCTGGGACACCTGGCGCTTTCTCGTTGGTTGTAATCACGTGGTAACACATGTGTCATGCTGAGTTGTCGACCTTCCATTTGGCAGCTGTCAACATCAGCATATTCTTACTCCTTAAAAAGATGCCTTCTGGAAGGTTGTCTGACGTGCACAATCAAGGTTGCCCTAATCCTGATTTGGATAAGGACGAGGTTGATTATGCGCACGTGTGATATGCGCCCATCCTGAGGATGCGCGAGGTCTTCTCTTTATTCTCACGCGCAGATATTTCATGCGCAGATGTGATATGCACGAGCATGTGATATGCGCCGCGCGCTGATGCGCTGCGCGCATATGTGATGCGCGAGCATGTGTGTCTGGGCAGATGTGATATGCGCCGCGCGCTAATGCGCCACGCGCATATGTGATGCGCGAGCATATGTGTGCCTGGGCATATGATGCCTGAGCATGTTTTGTATGCGCCATGCGCATAGGTTTTGGCTTTGTGCCTTCATAATGTCTTTATCTTGTGGGTTGACCCGCCTTGCTCGGTGTTGAGGCGGGTACATACCTCTTCAGGAATGATCCATAAAACGTCGGATCTAAAAAGACGAACTTCTAGCACGATTATTTCCAACCTTATTTCCAAGATCTTCAATCTTTATTTTCTAAAATCTCAACGGGTCTTCAAGAAAATTAACGTCTTGGTTCGGGTAATCACGGAAATAGAACCTGAATATCAAGAACAAAGTTGAATCGGTTGATTCAAGCCCGCTCTGAAACCAATTGTAGGTCCTGAAACCGGATCCGACAACAAAAGGCTTTGTTCTCGATAGGTGCTCGAGACGGGTGCGGTATAAACAAATGATCGAACATATAATGTAAAGATAATATAAAGTGTAAACAATCTCGTAACCGGTACAAAAGATTCATAACATTTAACGAACCGATCCCACCCAAGGTGAGCTCCCCTTGGGTGGTTGTTTACACACTACAAAACACACACACAAATAAAACCAACAAAGTCCTATTTATAGCTAAACTAAAAACATTCTAGAAGCTTTCTTCCCATTGAAGCTAAACGCGTGCCCGAAGTTCTCGTTTCGTGTCCGGATTTCTCGCTCACTTTAATTATTAACTTGACCGTAAATATATAACGGGTTTCGTACTTTGATATCGCAAGTCACATTTTTGGCCCTACACAAACACAATGAATGAGAAGGGAAGATATGAACATGAAAGAAATGCGTGCATGCGAGAAGTGTGTGCCGGAGAGCTGATCAAAAACCAACGTGAGGGCAAGAAAGAGAGAAGACGGTGATGATCTGTAAAAAGGACACGAATGCGTATAAAAGGAATCTGGGTACACGTGTGAACCTGGACAGATCAGTAAGACCAGACGTAAAAATGAAGAGAAGGTTACAAAACATGAGGCACATGGTACAAATGATTAACGTATTGTACAACACAATCAATATAAGGTACAGACAGTAATGCAACATAAAGTTGCAAATTAATATATAGCATAATATAATATGTAAACTTAACTAATTTTTTTTAACAAAAAATATATTTATTTAAAAAATGTAAAGAGTCTAAAACGTTGTATATTTTATTATGCTACACACAATAAAATATGTAAAGATATATTTTTAACATTTTTTTTCAAGTAAAAAATAATATGTAACCCTCACCCCCTCTTTGTAAGAAGCACATAAAAAAATACATGCGTTTCATCTAAGAATGTTAAATTATTTCAAAATATATAAACATATTAAAAATATGTAATCTTAATTTAAAATGTTGTTCAGCATATGACATATTTTACATACTGAAAAATATGTTAAATTATCTTTATATATCTTAAATTGTTTATAAATATGTAAGCATATTAAAAAATACATAAACTTAATTAAGAAAATTGTAACAATTTATTAAATATGTTAAATTATAGAAACAAAAACTAATAATAATAATAATAATAATAATATAGAAACACAAAACCATTCAAGAACTAATGACGAAACATTTAACGAACTTTTAAAGTTATGGAACTATGCTATAAATAAATTTATCAATTAAAGTTCAATGTCCACTAAAAAAATATAAAAACGAGTTAAAATTAAAGGTTGATGTAAATTATAAAAAAAAAAAGAAGAAGAATTAAAAAAAAGTATCCTTAGATTTGGTTGTATTCAAATTCTTTAAAAGAATTTCTCTCTTCTCTTCTATTAAAAAAAAGATTTTGATGAAAATTAAAATGAGGGGTTTTAAAAAGTTGAAAGATGTACCTTTAAGTAAGAGATGACACAAAATGACCTTAATACCTTCTCGTCATTTATAACACTATTTTAACTAATTTAATATATTTCTTTTACCACTTTAAATATACCTTAGATGTTAATAGATCAATGATGTTGATGGAGTTTCTAAGGTTTTCTTAAGTGGAAAGAGTTTTTAAAATAATCTTCCTCTATGTAGGGTGTGTGTGCATGTGTGTATATATATATATAATCAAGTATGAGTAGCCTACAACGATCATCAATATTGTTGTCTTCTTAAATTTAAGCATTTAAGTCTACCGGTCAACCTTTAGAAATTTAAGTCTACCCCCATAATCAAGAGATGCCAAGATTTCATCTTACAGGTGAGTATGAAAACTTGTTATCTAGAGGGCTTACACACGCTGTGTCTCAAGTAGGTTGCGACAAGCCGAGAAAGAGGACAACATATGACTGACTGACTGACTGAGAGATTGATCAACTCAAATTTAAGTATATCATTAGATAACTTTTGATCATTTATGACTTCATCACGTTGTTGAATAAGTGAGTGTTTGTGGCAGTAGTAACCGCGGGTTTAGCATAAAGCTTAGCCGAAAAATCTGTTAGGCCTAGGTCAATGTGATATGAGATAACAAATGGTATAAAGACCCAACAGTTTACACCTTAGACTAGGAACCCTATTAATACAATATTTAAGGCCCTATATGTCACATAGGGATGAGTTATTTTTTCCCGAATACCCGTACCCCTTTAGTACCGGCACCGGAACCTGTACGTGTACCCGTACCATTTCTATTCAGTACAGGTACGAGTACCTAAGTTATTGATTTTAGGTTTGGGTACTTTCAGGTATAGGTATGGGTATAGACACATGTATTACGGGTACCCTTTAGGAATGTGTAAGAGTTTTTTATTGGGATTTTTCAACACTCATAACACTAACAATGCTTTCATTGAGATATCCTGAAAGCTTCAAGCGGGTTTCTCAAAATCATTAATAATCAAAATGTTAAGTACTAACAGTTCTAATCAAATCAATCAAACCCTAGTTCTCTTCTCTTCTTCCAATCAATAACTAGTAACGTGGTATTACGATTTTGGTTTTTGTATTATAGAAAATTGATTTTCGGTACCGTATCGGTATCGATACTAAGTATAGTGGAGATTTTTTTTAAATACTTGGTATCAAGGCGAGTAGGGTACCTAAAGTACCCGTACTCATACCTGGATCGCTACCCGTACAATAAAATTCGGGTACGGGTATGGGTACCCATATTTACTGATTTTTGGTACGGATACGGGTACAAGTACGGGCACAATACCGATGTCATCACTAATGTCACACCCCGACTTAGGGCATAGAAGTGTGACTGCTAGTTGGTGCCTATTATTTAAATATATTAGAGTATAGTGCTTGTTTAGCAGAAAACTTGATATAATAATATTGATTCACATTGAAAATTCTCGGGATATAAATACCCGAGCACAAGCTTGCAAAATATTTTTATCATTCGATCAAGGACTATAATTTAACAAAGTTAAGCCATTTATGATCGCATCTATCTATCCTTCTGTATGAATCCTAATCCTTGTGTTTGTGGCTTACTTTAGTACCTAAAATATTTGTAAAGTCGTCTACGATATGCTATTGAAACGTTTACAGACTCTAAAACTATTTAATAAACTTTTGTTAAAATACAAAGATAGTTTATGTACAACTCAATGGGGATATATGATCTGTTTTGCCCGGGTTTGTTACCACTGCCCTACACACAAAATTCAAGGGTTTTTCAAGAGTTGCGCCTATTGGAGAACTTATTGGGTTTGATAGTTATGTTTGGATCCACACATATATATTTGGTCTAAGTTGATTTTAGGTTCTCTTTTGTATTATAACATTTTAAAGATCACGTAATCTCATGTAAACACTCTTTAAGATAACTACCCGTTTGCCCTATAGATTAAATTCAATTGGTTGTAAATGTTTAACATATTCACATGTACTGTTATGGTGACTTGTTTCTGAAAACCTTCTGTTTATCAAATACTGTTAATCAAATACTGATAACCTATAATAAATAGGTTACATAAATACCTGTTGATCCAGTTGCAGATCATACTGGCTTGGTTTATCGTTTCAAACATCATTTATAAATTCTAGTTTGGTATATATGTTCAAAACTTAATTTCTATAATAAATAGGTTTACATATAAACCTGGATCATTTGTTGATCCTGTTGCAGATCATGTGCACCTTCTAGCCTTAGTCCAATAATATAATGTAATACATGATGCCATTTTTTATTAACTTGAGGGCTCCTGATGTCATCCAATACGTTTAAAGTCTAGGAGTCTTTAGCCTTGCTTGCTGATTCACACGGGATTCCACGATCAAAAGTCAACCGAAATAAAGAAAGAAATTCATGATAATTAATTCATCTCATATGTAATCAATTATACTAAATTCAACAGGAAAATTCTCGAAATAGCCCATTAATAGTGGGAGATTTCAAATATGTCCCTCTTCTAACACATCGCCGGTGATGTGTTAGGTAGTCCCGCCGACGAGTTAGCTAACACAGAGTCAACGATGTTCTAGGCCTCCAAGCACATGATCAAAGATGTGTTAGGCATCCAAACACATGGTCAAAGATGTATTTAGCCTTTTGTTTGTTTTTTTTAATATTACATTATCATAACTAACTTTTACTTATATTTGGTTTTCTTTTATAACTTTTAATATATAAATTTATAAGTTTTCTAACCAACTGTCAGGCCAGCCACGGTAACCTTAATGATGTATAGGTATCTAAGTTCTCATGTTGTATTAATAGATTCAACTACTCGTTTTGTTCTTTTCAACCGTAACAAAAGAATTGCAATAGATGGGTATTTTACCTTTATTTTACCGCATATAACTCTAGATATGAGGCACGCTAGTTAAAATTAATTCATGCTAAATTTGCTAGACAATGGCCTTTCGAACAAGTTCACTTGCAAAGATGGACAAACTAAAATTGCTCAAGCTTAAATATGTGGAACTCACTGGGCCCTACGAGAACTTTCCAAAGTTAAGATGGCTGTGCTGGCATGGATGTCCATTGAAAACAATGCGCCCTGGGTTACTGAAGAACAGCTTGGTGATTATTGATATGAGTTACGGAAAAATGAAAACATTTGAAGTGCACACGGTAAAAGATATCATGTTTTAAGTTTATCACTTGACCTTTTAGCTTATCTGTTTTAAATAGTCTTCATTTAAATACACAATCATAACTTGAACTTCTTATTGTTGGAATAGGTCCTAAATTCACTCAAGATATTAAATCTTAAAAACTGTTACAAGCTTGCCAGCATCTCCAGTCTCTTTCGAATATCTAAACTTGAGGAATTGTTACTTGGTCAATGTAGGAAACTGACCTATCTGTGTAACTCTATAGGAGACCTTGAGAGTCTTTCTATATTGGATTTGAAAGGGTGCATTCGAATGTTGAAGGGTTTATCGAAGACAAGTACTATAGAATGCTTCAAGGCAAAAGTTCTACAGATTGATGGAGGAAAGTCCGAACAACCTTTGCTTCCCCTACCCAGGGAGTTAAAGTTTTTGTATCTCAATAACTGCCAAATTAAGTATAACAGCGATGCTCAGGTGGTATTCTATGCCAAATCATTGTTTAACGTGTGTTTAGAACGTAATCCATTTAAGTTCCTGCCAAATAACATTGACCTTAAAATGCTTCGGACGCTTGACTTGAATTCTTGTGCAAACCTGAAGTCTCTCCCATGCATCCCAAGTACGCTAGAGGAGTTGTATGTAGATCGCTGTCTTTCACTGGAGAAAATTACATTCCAATCATGTCGCTTCAGTCTTCAGAAGTTTTCATATGAAGGTTGTTTGGCACTGTGTGAAGTTCAAGGCTTTTTTAAATTAGTGCCCGTAGCAAACATTGATGAAGCAGATCTGGTCCAACATATGCAATGGATCAAACAATATCAACAAAATATGGTGGGCCTGGCTGATGATGAGATTACTAGAGGCATACCTCGGCCTATCCAGGTTCTCTCTCTTTTTTCAGCTCAAAAACACATATCGATATCATGCGGCAAATTGTTTAATTTACGACTAGACTAACTGATTTTAATGTGGCGTGTGTAGATGCTGTATGAATATGGTATAATGAGCACTTGTCTACAAGGCATAAAGGATCAAAGCAGGCTGACATTTATGTCTACTTCATCATCCAATCGCTTGTCCTTTCATGTGCCTTCTGAAAAGATCAAAGGATTACATATAAGTTGCATATGTAGATCATCAGAATCCAAGGATGAAGAAATGTGGTAATTGTTGGCCAAAATCAGCAACAAAACCAAGGGCCTTACTTGGGTATACAATCCTTTGGTCTACTGCAAACCCTGTGCCGATGACGATGTTTTGTGGTTAACTTATTGGCCAATTGGAAACCTATTAGATGCTGGTGATGAAGTCCGTGTGAATATTATTGTGGATGAAGCAGTGATAGTGAGCGAGTGTGGTACCAGCCTTGTGAATATGGATGATATAGTAGAACAAGAAGAAATATGTGAAAATAGCCCCATGAAAGCGGAAGAAATGATTGGAGGAGACCTGTCTGAGTTCGAAGTGACCACAAAAGGCTGCTATCTTTGTCGCCGTGATTTATTTGGTTTAGACACCTCGTCCAGGTTAAAAACGTTGTTTGGTGATATAGTTAGCCACCCAGGTAAGTTCTTAATTCTGAATGTGTAGTTTATATTAAGCTGCAAATAATGATAAGAACACTTATATTACATATTCTCACAGACTCACAGGGATGGAAAAAAACTCGGCGGTCAATTACGAGAAGTTATATACCAGACATGATGACATATGATGTCTTATTAAGCTACCAAGGGGAAGATACCTGTCATGCTTTTATGGATCATCTCTATCGCGCATTAGTTGGAGCAGGCCTTTGTACTTTCCGTGTCGATCATGAAAACAGAAAAGGTGAAAACTTAGACCGCAAATCAAGACCGCAATATTAGGATCTAAGTCTTCCATAGTTGTATTGTCTGAGAACTACGAGAATTTCGATTGGAGCTGGGATGAGCTTAGTTTGATCCTTAAGCAAAGAAAACAAGACAATCATTTCATTGTACCTATCTATTATCATGTCAAACCGTCAGATGTGAAGAACCAAATAGAAAGTTTCCCTGTAAAAGACCCAAAATGGCCAAAATTGCTTGAGTAGGAGGTGGAAGAAGGAAGCAGCACTAAGAGATGTGGCTGAATTGCCTGCGATGGTTCTTTCAGGGTATATATGCTTTCAATCCCTCTTCATGTTAATTAATCTTGAGGAAACTGTTATATTAATATAATATTTGCTAATGTTTAAATTTGATTCAATCAACAATTCCCTTAATGTTTTGAATATTAAATCAGTTAATGATTTTGAAACGTTTTCATTCTTGTTTAGGTCCAGGCATGAAACAGATTTTATCAAGGAAGTTGTTGACACAATCTGCCGTGTACCAGGATTGAGAAAAATTGGTGAGTCATCACTAAAAATATAGATTTGATTATATTATAGACTGCCTTTTGAACTCGTGTTTTACACGAGATTTGTTAAATGATAGAATAAATTAGGCCCATTATTTAAAATAAAGGAACAAAACTATAGTTAAAAAAGACATGAAATATATAGCACAAACAATAAGAAGCTTAGAATCTCAAATTTATAAATTTGAGAAAATCTCTTTATATACGACATTTATTTGTTTTATCAAAAGTATTTGTCACACCCCGACTAGCACAATGCGGAAGCGTAAAACGGGAATGTAACAGACACCTCTGATATCAATACATTGTTTATAAAGAAACATTACAAACTAATTTACAATATATTACATTTCTTTGTTCTATCATTGTTTAACAGTCTAAGCGATACAAACAAAACTAGTTCGTTAACTATACATTCTTACTAATAACGCCCTTGCTTCTATTCACATAGCATCAACCACACACTTCAGGCAAGTAACAGATCACCCAATCATTCCGATTTAGGTACACCTGAAAAGCAGTTTAAAACGGGTCAACTACTAGAGTTGGTGAGTTTCACGAGTTTCAAGAAACAGTAATGAGTGTTCACAAGTCAACACTTGTAATTATGAAATAAGTATGTATGTATGTAAATGATGTATGTGATGTAATTATGCTAAGCTACAGTGAAGTCTGGACTGTTCGTGCTGCGTGCCTCCATTTCCCACGCTCAATCACCCACTGTGGCTCCCCTTCCGCCCACAGCATGCCCGGTAGCTATATCTAACACTACATAGCCTGTTTGTATAAATATGGTCATGTGCAAACGGCGCTATGTGACACAGCAACCAGGCCGATTCCGTTTGGGTTTGTCAAACCAATAGTACTATTCACAAGCCACCGGCTCGAAGTTAATCACTGTGATTGTGGGGACTTTCATGTGTTAGCACTTAGATAATTCACATCATCACATGTTTCAGATAAGTATGTAGATATAAGCAAACATGCTTTTCACCCCAAAAGTTTGTAAAACAGTTTAAAAGTGGGGTCATGAAACTCACGGTTTTGTAGATATTCCGTACTGTATCAACTCGTGGTTTGTTCAGTCCGCTATCAGTAGTTCCTATAATTAATATTATAATAATATTAATATTTTAATATTATTATAATCTCAATACTAAACTGGGCTGTATAACTAATCTGGGTGTAGCTGGAACGCCCAGAAAGTGGCAATAGGCTTAGGTTGTGATGTTGTTCAATGTCTAATACTTAAAATTGAACTTGGCTCAGATTCTCGTTTTCCCAGCTGGGCCAAGTTGTTCGTTTACGCGTTCAGAAAACAGTTATGGGAAAATAAGCTTGGGTAAATGTATTGGTTAATAAAATGATTAAGTTATAAAAAAAGATCACAAACTGGGGTCCCGGATTAGCCATGGGGCCCGTTTCCGTTTATTCAGTTTGATTTGAGAGGAAACGCACACAATCCACCCGGATTGTCCAGGTTTCTCATAGAAAAGTTCATTTTTACTTAATTAGTCCAAACATATGATTTTTGATCACTCTTGGTGTTCTGATTTTCCCGCAGGTTCACTAGTCGCGAACTTGCCGGTTGTTATAAAAACTTAATTTGTTTAAAATTCAGATTAACATAATTAATTAACCGTTAATCATTAAATTATGAAAATTTAACCACTTTTCAATTAAAATATGTAGATATTTATAAAAATATTTCTGGAATTTATTTACTGTTTTATTAATTTATAAAAATTCATTTTATCAGCTATATTTCGCCTGAAAATCTTCCGTTTACCCCAAACAATTTCCAAAAAATCCACAAAAATTCCTGAATGCTCAATTCATGTCCCAAAACAACCTGTATCAATTCTAGAATGTAAAAAACTCGTGCGATATTCTTTTCGGCCCAAATTCGGCTGTAAAAATTCATACGAACGTAAATAAACAAAACACCTTTAAACTTCTTTAAATGATCCAAAAATTCATATGTGATCAAAATATGTCAAATATGAGTTCCCAGAAAAATTTCATAATTTTTGAAGTATTTTAGCTATTTTTCCCAAATAAACGTCCCAATTTGGTAATAAATTCGCCAAATATTCTCGGACGGTCAAAAAATTACCAAATTTGAACAGGGACTCACTGACATGATCCCTGATGTCCCTGCAAAATTTCAAGTCCTAAAAATATGCACATCACAACCTTAACCTAAATAGCCCGTAAGCGAGTGTTTCGGCATTACCTTAGCGGGTTTGGCTCGTTTACGACCTTTTAATCAAGTTTTCAGGTTCTTGTGCTTCTAAGCAAGCTAGGTACAAGTCCTATATCACAAATCAAGCAATATTTCATCAACATAACAGCCCTTAAGTTAGGGTTTCGGCTAGTGCACAAAAACGAACTTTTGAACCGTAAAAACGTCGTTTCAACCCTTTAATCCGTGTTTATGGCCAAAAAAACTATCAAAACAGGTTCCTTACCATGTGTATGATCAAAACATGTTTATGGACCATTTTTAGGATTTTTACACGGTTAGGAATGATTTTTAGTAACCAAGACATGTTTTTATGGTATTAAACAAGTTCAAACAAGTAAAAAAGCTACTTATTTAAGCTCTTACCTTAGGGTTTTGGAAGTTTTCTGGCTGGAATAAAGTTTATGTCCAGAATTTTCAAGAGTTGGTGTTGGAAATGGCTTGAATCTAGTTTAAATGTGAAAGAAAAATAAAGGGGGTGGGGGGTGGCGGCTGCGATCGGACCATCATGGGCCCATTTTGGCCCAAGTTTCTAATTTCTCAAGCCCAAATACGAAAATCCCGGTCCAAATTTAGTTCGAGTTCGGTTTTTGGCGCGAAAAACTTATCGGGTGCGTTAAACAACGCGAAAACGAGTGTTTTTCGGCTAGTTTTGTGTAAAATTATAAAAACATACTATATGTTTGTAAAAATCAAAAATATTTTCACAGATCGCTTAAAACATTTCAAATAGGTGTTTGGTAAGTCTTTTTCGGCTTAACGGATGATACAATGCTTGGTTTGTAACTATCTTTCGCGTTTAATTCTATGGCGGGTGGTTAAACGAGCATGTTTTCGTTTAACTTGTTTGCTATCAAACTAAGTCCATATTTCTAATATTTTAGCTTGTATAGATCGTATATCACTTATAAATGGCCCCCCGAGATATCTGGGTCATAACCCGACCCGTTCGGTTAATCGTTCGTTTGTTACGCAAAAGGCGTTTATTTACTTAAACGGTAAATACGAGCTGAGGTGTACCTCGTTTTGGCTCAAATGTCACTGTATTACCGTCGTATTTCAATATTAACAATTTTAGACCACGTCTGCCGACTATTTTTACTTGTTTAACTTTCATATTTGGACAACGAAGGAACAAACCAACTAGAAAAAGATTGCTCTCGACTATTTTTACTTGTTTAACTTTCATATTTATACTTGTTTAATCTTCTATTAATATTTTTACTTTTAATTTCCCGAAGGCAAAATGGTTTTGACATATAACCCATGAATAGCTAGGATGAGCGATGAGAAGATTATTAGAGAAAATGGACTATTTTATAGCCTCAATTGGCAAAATGGTTTTAGCCCATAATCAATAGATAGCTATGATGAATAAAATGAGAGATCAGAATATTAGGTGGGAAAATTAGTTAGAATTGATTATGAGATTGACACCCACGCCTTATTATTTTACTTTATTAGAAGAGTAAGATTGGCAAAATTGTTTTAGCCCATAACCAATGGATAGCTATGATGAATAAAATGAGAGATTAGAAGATTAGGTGGGAAAATTAGCTAGAATTGATTATGAGATTGACACCCAAGCCACATTAGTTTACTTTATTAGAAGAGTAAGATTGGTTAATTATTAGTCCATCACAAAAACCCAACTAAAACTGAACCGCAAATGTCGATTATGAGAGAAAAAAGAAGTAATACTGAACCATCATGATTAATTTTATACCCGTTTGGCGGCCGGATAATTTAACATCATATTCACAAAACTATTTTTCTTTGCAATTTGTACAAATTAAATAGCATATGTTTGATATAAAAACACAACTCATTTAACTTATGAGTAGAAAAAAAAACTACACAACTCATTCTTGTGAGTAAAAAAACTGAGGACTTCGTTAAAAAAAGGACAAAGCAATGATAATCATTCATGTAACTGTCTAAGTACATACATGACAAAATAGTAAAATTCGTACTTTACGTTTGCTTCAGTTTTCAAAGGTCATCATTTACAAAGATAAATGCCAGAAAACATCCTTTATGTTTAAAAACCTTATCACTTTATATCCTTTGGCCTTAATCCAGTTAACTTTTCTCGTTAGTTTGGTCATATGCAAGACACATGAGGATGGTTTTGTAATTTTACACATTCATTTGTTAATAAAAAAAATATTAATTATATATAAAAATTACATTATTAAAAACTCTCTCTCTCTCTCTCTCTACAAAGTATTTTCTTCATAAACCCTAACAGACCATCACCAGCTACCATCCAAGATCCGGCTACCACCACCACCATCTCCGCAACCACAACAGCCTGAAAACCGCCACCATCTCCTCCCCACCCCCTTTTTTCTCCGGATCAGTTCATAAACTCTAACTAAAGACCTATGATTTGACTGGCTTTTAGAGAGAGAGACAAGAGAGATATGCATCTGCGTTGTTTTTTTATCAGTCTATTTTTCAAATATTATTCTTAAATTATGAAGCACAATAATAAATGAAGATGAAGATGTTTTTGCTGCTGAAATCGGGTGGCTGTTCTCATAACCTTCAATGATGATAAATTGAAGGTTTATGTCGATTACTCAGCAATTGAACAGTTCTCCAGTGACCCTTGGTTTCCCGCAACACACTTTGCAGCAGCACTAGGTTTCTGTCAAAGGGGATGATGACTATTATAGTGGCAGTGGTAGCTAGCGGGTCATGGTGTTTCGAAAAAGGTGGAAAACGATGGAGACTGGTCTGCAACTAAATTGGGTGTTTGTTAATCGACCATTCTAAAAATTTAGGTTTGCGACTACACTGCAGACAATTTAGAAAAGGGTTGGGTTTGCAACGAGTGAAATGCTTTAGAGGTTTGGTTTGCTTTAGGGTTCGGATACGGATCTTTGATAACCCCACCCCCAAACCTCTGTTTGATTTCAACCTTCTGCTATGGGTGGAAATTGGTGATGGCGGCGATGGGTGATGGGTGGTGGTGGTCGATTGGTGACGGTGTTAGTGGTTTTGGATATGAAAGAGAGAGAGAAGGAAAATGGTACGTGGATGTGTTGTGTGTGTGTGTGTGTGTGTAAAGGGGTGGGTTATTGTACAATAATATCTTATCGTACATTACGTACGCGATCTTCCAGAGCGTTGGATTAAAAAACACGCGGTGGTAGTTTCATAAATAGCCCAAACTAGTTCATGATCAAATTCGTCGATTACAAATCCATTCTGAACTCATAGCTCTATCTCATCCAATTTCTAAACCCTAATCAGAGCTTAAAATATGAAATCTCTGAAGTCAAAAACCAAAATCAAAATTAAACGTCGTTGAACATGAAGAATCTTCAAAATTGATCAAAAAATGATAATTTAATCAACCAAATTGATGTGTAGAAGGATTTAGATTCACCAATAGATTATGAAATTGTAGAATACTATACTCAATTGAGATCTGATTACGGTTCAAAATATCACGTTTAAACATTCCAATTGAAGACACTATAACGTCCTGACAAAAAACAAACACATTTAAAAGTTTAATTTAAATGTTCTGACCAAAAACGAACGCCGTTAAACGTTCAAGTTAAACATTCTGACTAAAAAAGAACACCATTAAACATTCAAGTTAAACGTTCTGACAAAAAACGAACACCTTTAAACGTTCTGACCAAAAACAAAATTTCAGAACAAAAAAGTTTTGAAGTTATGTTGAGAAGTTCTTTTTAAAAGTTCAAAACAAAAAAGTTTAGAAGTTTAAAATCCTAATCAGAGCTCATATATGAAATTAAACGTTCTAGGCAAACCTTTGAATGTTCAGAAGCTCAGATCTTAAATTAAACTATCTGTAACATGAAATTGAACGCTAAAATCACTTCATATAATCTCGTAATCATCAAGAAATCATCAATCGATCATCGATTTCATCATATGAACAAATCTGGAATGTATTTAAAGTTCTGCAAATGGTGTATTTCAATTCAATTCAATTGAAGTGGTGATGGTGAAGGAGGTGTGCTGATGTCGCGAGAGTGGTGGTGGAGACGGATTGAGGGAGAAAGACGGGCAGATGAGTGTAATTGTGATTTTGGTTTTCTGAAAATCAACGGTTCGAAGTGTCGCGTAAGTTAAACGTTCTGACCAAAAACGAAAATTCAAAACAAAAAAGTTTTGAAGTTATGTTGAGAAGTTCTTTCTAGAAGTTCAAAACAAAAAAGTTTAGAAGTTCAAAATCCTAATCAGAGCTCATATATGAAATTAAACGTTCTAGGCAAACCTTTGAATGTTCAGAAGCTCAGATCTTAAATTAAGCTATCTGTAACATGAAATTGAACGCTAAAATCACTTCATATAATCTCGTAATCATCAATCGACCATCGATTTCATCATTTGAACAAATCTGGAATGTATTTAAAGTTCTGCAAACGGTGTATTTCAATTCAATTCAATTGAAGTGGTGATGGTGAAGGAGGTGTGCTGATGTCGCGAGAGTGGTGGTGGAGACGGATTGAGGGAGAAAGACGGGCAGATAAGTTTAATTGTGATTTTGGTTTTCTGAAAATCAACTGTTCGAAGTGTCGCGTAAGTAACGTATGATAAAGGATTATTGTATTGGATCCTTTATATATATATACACAATGTATAATTTGAAAACTCTAATGAGTTAAGAGAACTTTTGAAAACTCAATCCAAGGTTTTAATACCTCCACGTTTCATATTTCAACTTTTATTAGAAGGGTATTTTGGTCTTGTTTTCTAACTTTGTCCTTTACCCTCTTTATCTCTATTCTAACATCTGTGTCATGTCAGATTCATGATAAATTCAACCACCTATTTGCTTTATACTTCAAAATTCAAATTAAGACTTCTTCTCACTCTCTATCTTTTATTTGACATTTTATCTCTCTTCTTCAACTCCACTTCCATTAATATTTGTTCAATCCAGATAATAATGGTGGACGGCTATGATTTCCTAATGACCATGGCGATGATGCCTTTGAACGGAATCAGGAGAATTAAGAAAAACATCGATATAGCCGGGATTTAGAAAGAAGAATTGGTGGATGACATTGTTGTAGGCAGAGGCCGCGAAACATTACATACTTTTATAGAATGTACACTTATTTAAGAATATTTAAACTTATTTAATAATATTTGCACATTTTTTTTTTAAATACGTTACGCACTTAAAAAATTATGTTACCTAAAAATATGTAAATTTATAAATTGTTACATATTTACAAAACATGTTATTTAATATATTTTGTTACATATTTAAGAATATGCAAACTTAACTAAAAATATGTAAATATGTTTACAAATACGTAAACTTGTTTAAAAATTTGTTGCATACTTAAAAATACGTTACATATTTTTATAAAATGTAAACTTGTTTAAAAATATTTACACATTTTTTTAAAATACGTTACACACTTAAAAATTATGTTACCTAAAATATGTAAACTTGTAAATTTGTTACATATTTACAATTTCACAAAGCATGTTATTTAATATATTTTGTTGCATTTTTACAAATATGTATACTTGTAAATTTGTTACATATTTACAAAGCATGTTATTTAATATATTTTGTTACATTTTTATTTCACATTTAATAAATAAAAAATTACTATTTTATTATTTCACATTTAATCAAATCCATTTTCTTTCCTCAACGACGTTAATATGCATGGATATCTTTTATATTATTATTAATTCCGTTAGTAACATAAAGTAATTTAGTTTTAAATGCACTAATATTATATTCTGTTTAATATTATAATTATCATTAAAATTGAGTCTGGGAGTTTCATGCCTACACGATTAAACATGCATAATTTAGAATTAATATATAATAATTATGTATGTTAAAGCAGCCAATTTAAATTCAAAATAAATCCTAACTTAGAAAAGTTAAAAAGTAAGCTTGAAGTTTGACATAGGTGAGAGAAAGAAGAAATAAAGAGGAAAGAGAGAGAAAAAAATGTTTCTAATTTACCCCTTTTATACTTTCATTTATTATTAAATGGTACGTCTTGCTTGCGTTGCGCGCATATAATGTATATATGTGTGAACCCTCGGGTGGGCAAAAGTAAAATTGCACTAATTTTGACGTTATTTTACTAATCTCGTGAAAATAACGTTAAAAGTGGCGGAAGGTTAATCAGGCATCATGTGGTGGCGTTGATAGCCGAAAGACAAGGGCACATGCACCGATCAGCCGGTGTCCCGATGATTGAGTGCTATGTGCCTTATGTCCAAGGCTTGATGCAAAACTACTATCGAGCCGGGGGTCTCACTGGAAGCAGCCTCTCTATCCCTATGGGATAGAGGTAAGGCTGTCTACATCTTACCCTCCTCAGACCCTACCATAGCATTGCTATTGGTGAGATTACTGAGTACGATGATGATGATGATGATGATTTATTATTAAATGGTATTTATTTATATAAAAAAACCTTACTTTAAATTCTAACTATAGATGAACTTGAATCAATGGCTATGAGTGGGTTTTTAAAGTTTCTTCAAGTGGTAAGGGTTTTATTATATCCCTTTTATATATATATATAAACGAAACCTTTAAAAGCTCTCTAGTTGCTCACTATTTTCTCAGAAGTCACCGGATTGCTTTATTTATAAATGGATGCTTCTCATGTATTTGAAACTAATTCAAGGGCATGAGTTTCACCAAACTCATCCCTTAAACGGGTATAACGTACATCTCATTAAATTAAAATTTTATTTCATCAAATATTTGATATGAAAATCCTATAAAAAGGGATATACTAAAAATTAATATTCATTTTTTTTAAAGAATATATTATTTATAATTAAGAAACAACTTTATAGTAAAAACAAAAGATAAGCGGGTCATGTCTCATCAAACCCAGATAGCTTTTAAACTGGGTTATAATATCTCATTTTTTTGTGAAACCCTTTCATCATCAATCTATAAGTATATTATTAACTTACTTATAGTAAATAAATTAAAATCCAAAAATAAAAATATTAAAACGAATAACATAAAGCAATCCCTATAATACAAGGGATAAAAGTAAGCATACATATATGTGTGTGCGTGTGTGCGTGTGTGTGAAGGAGAGGATAAAATTTGAGAATCTCATGAGTTATTAGGACTATAAGAACTAATTGTAGATTACAATATTTAATTAATTATGCATTGAATTTGTGATCGTGAATAAGCCATAATAAAATATTTAAAGATGAAAGAGAAACTTTATATTAAATAGGAAAATGATATAAAAGTAAAAGTATCAACAATAAATAGAAAAAAAAATCAAATCAAAATTATTTTATGGATTATCCCTCATATTTTTTTTTATCATGATACAAATTTAAAAAAAAAGTACTATTTTTAAAAGAAAATTGATACCACTTAAGTATTTTTTTTTTCTTTTTGGAATTTCATAATTTGTTATCACTTTATCTTTCGTTTTGAAACTGTTTTGGAAAATTCTTAATGATCAATTTTATTTTCTTTTTCCTCCTCACACAAATAGAGAATTATATACATAAATATATAACTTATCCAAATTACACTAATTACATAAACTATCTAAATTACTTAAAATACACAAATTACAGAAATTACAAAGACTACCCAAATTACATACCAGTTACATAAATCACCCAAATTACGATAATTACTCAACCACAAAATACATAAAATTACATAAATTATCAATTATATAAATACACAAACATACATAAATTACAAAACACAAAATATACATATTACATAAAATACACAAATTATCTAACTTACAAAAATTATAAAAGTTACATACACGTACTACCCAAATAAATTAATTACAATCCAATAACTTATTTTAGATATTATAAAATAATAAATTAACATGAAATTAAAGATGTGTATATGAATAAAACAGTACATGCATATAATCACAGACATTACTATGTAACATCCAACTTTTGTTAAATAATAAATGACGGAAAGTTTTGTTATTGACTGTGTGTCGTTAAGTTAGTCGTGTGTTAAGTGTTTGGATAATATTTGGATTTGGAATTGTGAGTGGGTTGTGGGGCCCATGGCCCCATATATAAGCCTAACCCCTCCATCCTTTCACCATTTTGTTACCTTTCACCACACACACACACTCAAGAACACACACTTTCTCTCTACATTCCGGATCCAAATCCGTGTAAAAAAAAGAAGGAAGAATCTCGTGTGTAGACGTCATCAAATAGCAAGAATCACGTCCAGATCTACGTATTGTCCGGATCTGAACTCGAACCCGAAGCAAAAGGTAGGTTTCGGTTTAAATGGTTAAGTTTTATGGTTAGAATCAGCATGCAAACAGATATAATGATAGATCGGGTTGTGAAATATAAGAAAAATATAAAATTGGTAAGTTATAACCTCTTGGGTGCACTTTAGGATAAAAATGTGGCATTTGGACTATGAGAGATATAGGTTCAGGATCAGGTGCATGGGGTCAGAATGTGTCGAAAGTTGAGAAAGAGTAAAAATCAGGTCCTGAGGAAGAGCCACGAAGTAAAATGGCTTTAAAATGGTAAAAACGAAGAAATGAAGGAATTTCGCTTCGCTCAACCATGAGAAGCGAAACAGGTATTTCGCTTCGCTCAGCCGTAAGAAGCGGAAAAGTTATGCGAAGCGAAATTATATGCGAAATTCCTCCCACGCGAAATTGTTTAAGTCGTTATTAAAATGTGACCCGATTCATTTTCTGATGCGTTTTTGTTAAAGGACCTATTAACGAAAATAAATTTTTTCCGAGCTGACCTGGCAGCTCAACCCCAGCCAGGGGCTCTGCCCCTTGGACCCTGCTAGGGGCTGCCTCCCCTAGACCCCGCTGCCCTCGGACCCCCGTTAGTTGAGAGTTTCATTAACTTAGATGTAGGAAGTAGTAGTAATGGATGATTGACACGCGTAATGTATTGTACAGTTAGCCGTGCACAACGAAGGAAGGGCATTACCATTAACGGCGAGAGAAACGACTTCAGGTGAGTTCTAGCCCCATTTCCTTGTTATGTTTCGGGGCTGTGTGCATACTCCTATGTGGCAGTTAAAATGCTTATCTTAAGTGATAGGTGTATGATACGTGTATGACCGTGTATTGAATGTTATTACTACAGTAGAAACTCGATAAATTAATACTCGATTATTTAATAAACTCTCTAAGATAATATTTTTGCCGGTCCCGACTCGGGGATAGGGTGCTAAATTAATAATTCGCTAAAATTATAAGATAATACATTTTTGATAATTTCTTTAGACTCCATATAAAATATAAATTAATAATTCCTTATAGATAGCATATTACATGAATGATTTATAAAGGTTTCTTGAAAAATGACTCAATTGTCTTTTGTTTTTTGTTGAAATCAATTTCCCCTTGAATCTCGTCTCTAATTTTCCCCTTGAATCTCGTCTCTAATATTTTTAATGTCCATAAAGTGATACATTGAACACAAGAAGCATAATAAGGTGGGAGATTAAAGGTTTCTTTCAAATTGGACCGTTCATTTGATATACATGCATTGTATACAATAATTAAGTGGAAGCTTGAAAGGTGTTTGTAAACTAAGTATTCTACTATAAATTAATAAAATATTAATTAATATATAAATTAATAATTATAATTTATCGATTAATTAATAACTCTTTTAGTTAATAAATTTTGGTGGTCCCAAGTGTATTATTTTATAGAGTTTCTACTGTATATGATGGTTATGTGAATGAATGTGTATGTAAATATTATATACATAAGACAAGTAAAGTATGCGCTGTTGATAGGGACCAGACCCTCATAATATCTGAGATGATAGGGACCAGACCCTCATAATATCTTAGATGATAGGGACCAGACCCTTATAATATCTGAGATGATAGGGACCAGACCCTTATAATATCTGAGATGATATGGACCAGACCCTCATAATATCTGAGATGATAAGGACCAGACCCTTATAATATCTGAGATGTTTAAGATAGAATAGCTTATGGTATACCATAGGGTTTTATGAAAGAACGTATGTAAGTACGTACGCATGAATATAAAGTATGTGTGAAAGGAGTAATAGCAAAGTAAAGTATGAATACGTATTTTCGGACGCGTATGAGTAAGGATAGGAATGTATTGTATGTTAATTGATTAACTAGAACTAACTTAGCGTAGCTGACTTTTAGTATGCACGTAGGCAAATAGGTTGAGGCAGCTGGCTTGAGGAGGGACACTTGGCACGAGCTAAAGAGACTGGCATCTATGAAGAAGTGTGTCACACCCCGACCACTAACGGAAACGTCGGGGCGCAACCGATTGTTCATCGCACACGACACTATTAAGTGACAATATTTAATCAACTCATTTAAATTCATAAAAACACAAAGAGTCACATAACTTGTTCATACAATAACCGAATTCAAATTATAGTAAAAAATATATTGTTCATTTTGTTAATATCCTAATAGTCTCGATAACGTTTTTTCTTCAAGTCCTCGAGTCAACCTAAAGTCAAACCTTTAACATTGCATAAATAGAATTTGTCAACACGAAGGTTGGTGAGCAATTTCATAGTTTTTGAACAATAGATATATAATATGAAATTCCACAACTTGTATACAAAACAATAAATAATTGCAATAATTTAGATAAATGAAATCGTTAATAAGAATACAATAACGACACCTTTCTATAAGGGGATGTGAAATATACTCAGATTTTGTATGAAATCGTTAATAAGAATATATTAATGACACCTTTCTATAAGGGGATGCCAGATATACTCGGATTTATGAATCAACGATCCAAAAGTGGTAAACACATTAGCACTTAAGCATATAAGCATATAATCACCAAATCGAGCATTTATTTAAGTAAAGTATACAATAAAGTTTGTGGTTTAAGACTCAAGTATAAATCATTTGGATTTGAATAAGTTTGCAATGTCACCCCCAAAATATAAAAGAGTGAAAACGGGGGATGAAAGTACTCACGTTCAAGTAATAAACTTAAAAGATTTGATGATTTGGAGATTAACCGGAACGATGAGTTTAACGAACGAAGCCTAAAGGAGAAGAAGTCTTGTATTAGAAAAGTTGTCTTGGAAGTCTTTAAACGAAAATAAAAGATAAAAAATGTAAACAATTTAAAGTTTAAGGTTTAAAATGTAAATATTTAAGAAATTATAATAATAGTTCTTTTAAAATGTAAGTTTGCTCAAAACCGGGTTAAAGTATCTAGCCCTTAATTTTACTCAACCTATGTTAAGTAATAAGGTGGGTAAAAATGCAAGAAAGCAAGTCCCTTTATAATATAGATACTAAAACGGGTTTTAACGATTGTTCGGGTGATCGGTTCGGGTCTTGGTGACTTGACCAAACCCAAAGTCAACTTTCCCAAAATAAAAAATGTATGAGATAACTCAATAAATCTTAAAGAGACTTAACCAAGTATGTAGTTCTATTGTTTTAGAACTAACAACGTCCGTTAAGCGAGTGTTCGGTTTAGTTGGTCCAAACTTTATTATAGGATCAAGTTGGATTCAACATTCTGAGTACTTTGTGAAAATAATTAAAATCAGTTTATAAAGTATTTTTAAAGAAATATATAAGCTTTAATGGTTAAAAACACACTTGTGTGTCTTAAGCGAGTAGACTTGGTTTAGTTCGGTTTGGTTCGGTTTTTATCTTGGAATAAGGCTAAGAATGGTTACCACATGTCCAAACATCATAGAACTTGTAAAATAATTTATAAATAATAATACCAAAGTCTTACGTACAAAAAGTCAACAACAAAGTCTTTAAACGAAAGTTCGGTTTCTGGTTCGGATTTTGTTTCGGGATAAGACCGAGGTTAGATTCTACAAACCCATAACCATGGAAACTCAAAATGTAAAATAGAACTAAGATGAGCAGAAGTTAAACAAGTATAACAAGTTTGATGGTTAGATGCGGAAAATATATATAATCAAGGACTACTACGAGTCCTCCATGTAGCTTTGTCTTATGGGCCGGACACTTAACCGACCGAGACCGGAGAAATGCCCGCCGAAGGTACAAAGGGTGCTATTATATATATGTTGTATAACAATCTTCAAGTATAAATAAGTGTTAACAAGTTGATTATAATGTAAGACTATGGTCAGTTTGACTTTGGAAAGTCAAACTGCCAAAAAAAATATGAAGAACACCTTTGAATGCTTGAGAATTTGAAGAGAAAGAGATGAATGAGCAAGGATTAATGAAGGGGATAGGGGTGTATATATAGGGTGAGTTGAAAGGGTCAAGCATGGGGTGTGATATCAAGGTTTGCATGCAAGAGGGGTCAAGACAAGTCACAAAACAAAAAAAAAAAAAGATGGGGCTGCTGGTCTGCTGCTGGTCAGCACGTCGGTTCGCGTCCGGAAGTTCATTTTTGATGTATTTTGAGCGTTTTAAGTCTGTTTTCGAATCCGTAAAAGGGGTTTTTCAAATTAGACAAGCGGGAATGTTTTAGTAACATAAAATCCAATATTTTATATATTTGAAATGTTCGGGATATAAATCGGGTCGGTTTACAACAAAAAAACAAATACAAAATAAATACAACTTGACCCGAAATCGAGGGATGTCACAAAGTGTCATGACTATTTTATGTTATGTTATGAAAAGACAATTCGTATGTTAAGACAAAAATGAATGTTTGTAATGTGATGTTGAAGTTTTAAATTATTCCGCGAAAATTTAAATTAACTCTGATTTTAGAACTGCGTTTATGAGTAAATCCAACACCAAAGTAGGGTTACTGGGAACGGGGCCTTACATACTAAACATATAAATTTGATAAACGAATCTAAATTAGAAAAAAATAATTCAATGATTATTAATCGTTACAAGATAACTAGCTAGATCAAACACGCGTGTTGCGATATACATAAAGGTTTTTTGGTTTTAATGTATTTTTGTAGTAAATGAAAAACAAAACGTAAAGGTATATTCATAATATATATAAAAAGGTATTGAAACATGTTCGTTTACAGTCGTAGTATAAATAAAAGGGTATTGAAGTGTGTTTTATTAGTTTTTTATTATTATGTAACGTCCAAGTTCACGCTTTCAAACTCGTACGCTGTGATAAGTATCAAAAACAGTTATATAAAAAAAATATATAACATATTCGGTTAATTTGTCACTTAATTATGAAAAATAATTAAAAAAGACGTAAGACACATAATAATAAATTTTGTAAAGTAGAAAAATGAAAGAAAAAAGAAAAATAAAAATATGATGAACATATATGCAACTTTTCAATAAAAAAAAATTGTATATATCTGAAACGTAAATGAAACATAATTATTTGTTTCATTTGAATCTAGGGAATAAAAATACAGTTTGTTTTATTATTAGTTTTGAATATACTTACTTTTTCAAACTACTTACTTATTTCATAAAATATTTTGCAAACAAAACTACAGAATTTTTTATATACTTTGCAAATATACGTTAAAAATAATATAAGTTGAACATTAATATAAAAGATAAGTTGATTACAAAGAAGGAGAAATAAAATGAGATCAAAATACCCTTACAATATTTTAAATGTATGATGTGTTTTAATTTGATCTATAGTTCTGAGTTCTCAAGTTTTAATTTGATCCATACATATATATAATTTGAATATTATATATGTATGTATAAAGAGAGAGAGTTTTATTTGTTTTTAAATATATTTATTTAATTTATTTCTAATTATTAAATATATATGTAAAATTACAATACTACCGTTATGCATGTTGCACATGACCAAATTTAACAAAAAAAATTAACTGGGTTAGTAGTAAAGAATATAAAGTGATTGGGTTTTTAAACATAAAAGAGTTTTCTAACATTTATTTTTATAAAGAACGAGTTTTGTTATTATGTCCAAATACATGCAATTTCTAACATTCCAAGTGTATGAGAAGATTCATTATATTCATATTAATATTTTCATAAGATATGCCATATGTACTTATATTCTTCAATATTCTATCTTAGTGGCCTCTACTTTCATAAACTGAAGCTTGAGCACCTTGTTTGTACTAATCCCAGTCTAGGTTTCTAAATTAGTAACATTCTTAACAAAAATAAAAAAACACCTCAAGGTATGCTCTAAAAATAAATAAAAATCAATGTAATTTTTTTTATTTAGAAAAAAACCATGCCCATTTACCAATACTACATTGTATTTCAAGATTTTACCTTTTTGTAACATAGCTTACTCTCAAGATTCTTCCCAAAAGATTCTTTTTCAGGAAGCTATTTGGTGAGCCTCCCCCTATATAAAAAACAAGTTACTCCTAGACATGTTAGCGTATTCACACATTTAGCTTTGGGGTGATAAAAAGATCATAACTATAAACACCTACACATCCACAATAAGTCATGTGGTCACTCTCTCAATAGTAAAAAACGTCAATTCATTTGACTTTCCACTAGTTTGATTGTTCCTTTTAGCAATATCGTTCACATTTTTCTTCTATGATCGAATTCAAGTATATTATTATATATATTAAATTGCGAAACTGGTTTGTGAGGGAAATTCAATGTTCCTTGGTTTTATGCTTACAAAGTTTGTATGCTTAGTTGTTTTATTTGTATCGCTGAGCTTCATACTCTGTAACTTACGTGTGTCCTTACTATTCACGTGTTTTGTCTTTTTATTTTCTCAAACACGACACATTGTACTACTTTTTTGCTCTTCACCTCATCGTCAAATTAATATTCCCCACCAGCTACTTTCATCAATTGCTTTTTCATCTTCTCTCAACAGCAACACCACAATATTTGGAAAGTTATAAGTGATTAGGTATTTTTTAGCTCTTCATCATACATGAATAAAGGTATCCTGTAGAGCTATCACTGCTTGACTGCGATTGATCGGCGGCCTTAATTGTATGTTTCCGGTGATGGACTTACCATCGTCAATGGTGTAATTGTTGCTTTTTGGTCGACGGTCGTTGTCGGATGGTATGTAAGTTTTTTCGTCTCCATGTTAAAAACTGAATTAGAAAGTCAACATTAATATTTTTCAAGTCTAACTTTAGCCTTGGCCTCATTGCCAAAAACTACTTAAATCAAATGAGTTTTGACTTAGTCCAATTAAACCGCATTCACAATTACATATATAGAGAGAGAATTAAAAGAAAACTCATCTTTACAGAGAAAACTTAAAAGCTCTTAAAAACTCCTAAATATTTATTTTTAATTAAAAATAAAAAAATATTTTCAAAATTCTGTTTCAGCCATTATTCTTATATTTTCTTATATTTCACTCGAAAAAAAAAACCGCTGTGATGCACATACATATTACTGTGCGATACCGT
>NW_027502976.1:0-37424 GCF_021521415.1 Bidens hawaiensis
CTTCCTTGAGAGAAGTATTATAGCTGAAGTGGGGCAAACTGGTATAATTATCATTTAAAGGTGGAGGTACAACAGTATAATCGTACCCTAGCCCAGCTTTCAGCTTAGTACTTCTCTGGGCTCCAATAATATCATCTAACTTTCCTGATAATGTTTCAAATCTTTCGACTATCTTTTCTTGTTTCCTTTTATTAGAAGCTTCAAGTTTCAGATTTTCAATTTCATCTTTTAGCTTTGAAACTATGTTTTATAGTATATGGCTTCTTGTTCAGTTTGAAAATTTTTAAGTCGAAGATTTGCTACATCATCACGATGAGTTTCAATCTTTTCAACGTAAATCTTATCAGCCTCTACATACTCAGCATTCAATTCCTTAAGTTTTGAAATTTCTTTCAAAACCTCATCATGATTGTGTCTATAAAATGCAACCTTGTTAATGCAAGCCTGCGTGCATAAGTTGTGGTTTACCTCATCGCAAGGTGATGTATTGGGAATGATAGGACATGCATGACTGCTTTTACCTGCAGCACTTGTCCCAACTTTATTACTTGTCCCAACTTTATTTTCTTTGGACTGATTGTTCATTTGGAGTTTATCTTCCATTCTTTCAAAAGACTTGATGGTAGAAGCCAACTCTGAGAGTGTCATGATATACAGGTTTGTGGTTCTTTTGATGATAACCACATTGATGTTCCATGTGTAAGGTAGTGAATTCAACAACTTCATGTTGATCTCAAACAAACCATTGATGATACCGACACTTCTCATTTTGGTGATGAGTGACTCAAATCTGTTGATGAGAGAGGCAACCGATTCTCCTTTAATATGTGTAAACATATCGAATTCTCCTTTTAACATTGTCTTTCGGCTTTCTCTTATATCCAGATTTCATCCAAGCACAGATTCGTAAGACTTTTTTTTTAACTCGAATAGTTTTTTTTTTTTGCTACAGTTCGAGTTGCTACAGTGTTTGCGCGAAGTGCTATAGTGCCGAGTTGCTATAGTGTTAGCGCGAAGTGCTACAGTGCCGAGTTGCTACAGTGTTCGCGCGAAAGTGCAACAGTACCTCGACGATGCAACTGCTACAGTACTCGCGATTGCTACAGTACCTCGGTGATGCGATTGCTACAGTACCCGAAAACGACTGGTACAGTGATTTTTTTTTTGAGAATATAGCACCTAAACTTCCAAAAATTCAAAAAGACCTTAGTCTAAAAACCTGTAAATCAGTCTAGATATGAGTTTTTAAGCCGAATATGAGCTTAGACACAAAAATCTTAAAACACTAAAAACTTAGATTTGGTGATTCTCGTGTATTTCTAAGGTGTAAGAGACTCCAAAAGAGATGAGTAACACGAAATCAACCTCAAATCCAACAAAAACTAAAATCAAAATCCGAAAAGTTTGACCCGAAAACCACAAAAAGTTGAGCCGAAAGCTTTGATACCACTTGTAGGTCCTCTAGATGGATTTCACAACTTGATTTGGATCAATCCGTGTTGTTGGTTAGCGGAAATCACCGACAACACTCGGATTTCGGATTTTAGTTTTGTATATGTTAAAGAGAGAAAATGGAGAAGTGGAGAGAGAACTTCTTTTATTTTCAAGAGTTGTGAAAAAGTTGTGTTGAGTTGTGGAGTTCTTTGAAGAAATGGGTAAGTGAGCCTATTATAGGCTCCCCATTTCTCCAATACATATAAAATAAACGTACAAACTAAACGTACCGAGTACGTACTACACCGACTAAAAGCAAACTAAAACGACATATACAATCCTAAAAATAATATAGAATATTGGTCCTACAAACAAGATATCCATATGGCCTTCAAATAGGATATCCACATAAGTTTACAAGGTTTCCATCTCTAGAATTGCCACATAATTCACTAATTAATATTTTGTAGAATCATAAACTCACTGATTAATGTTTTCTAGAATCATAACCAACTATTTCCTTTCAAATGATTTAATAACCGATTTTGACTACAATTAATTATTTATAACTAATTTTTTATACCTTTTTTAGTATGATTATTACTTTAGCAATTCAATGATTTGTATATTTATACAGTTTCTCATTCACACCATTTATACATATTTTTCCTACATCTTGTGGTTTTGCAGAAAACAATGTAAAGAATTCTTATGATAACAATATATATATATGACGTTTGAAATTTTTTCCACCCGTGTATAACACGGGCCACTATCCTAGTTATACAATAATTCTATAATCTAAGAACTATAGTATTATATATTGACACACTATTTATTAATTCTTCTTTTATGGTGTGCATACACTATCGAATCAATATGTTATTAGTTTTTATTGTTCTAATCCGGTATATAGCTAATTAGCTATCTTTCAATCCACTACTTGATATTTACTATTTCTATTATTCTTGTAGTAATGTTAATGTTTGTATTATTAAAATGTCAATTTTAATGTAGGAAAGAGATATTTAATAGAAAAGAAAATATTCAATTCTTTGTCTAACATATGTCTTTAGGTGTATTATTGCACTATTTCAACTGAAAATAAATGATAATTTAATGCGTATTAAATATATATTATTTTCATATTGATATTCTTTGGGATTCATAATTCAGAGGTGTCTTATCAACAATCAAATCTCGTTGAAAATGAACACTAAGTATACGTGCGGTAGAATTATAGAGCATATTTGAAGAAGATCTAGACTAGAAGGCCGGGTAACAGTAACAACACTAGTAACTAATCCAACTACAAGTGACTTGTGTGCAAGCAATATGCAAATCCACTTAAGCCAATGCCAAAGGGGAGATCAAGAGTTCCGGATGCACGAGAAGTAGTCACAGACTAGAGAAAAAGGTGTGAAGAACCGTGGAGGAGATCGAGAGATGGGAGATCAAGAAAGTAACCCATCCTCCCTCGATCTGTTTGGCAGGACAGCCCGAAATGCTTCATCTCGAATGACTTTCCCGCAACCATGCATTTTTGTGTAAACACGTAGAGTCTGATACCCTCTTTCTTACAATCGCGTATAAAATGTCAAGAGTCGTTGAGAGTACTATTCTCAAGCAGAACATCTAAATTTAAACAAACCTAGATTCATACAAATGGGAACTAAATTGATACAGCAAACAATTATGCATTCTATATTAAAAACAAGTTCTTGGTCATTAAATTTTATATGTGATTGTGGGAACTGGGAACAACTACTTGCTTCGACCCTTCCACTAGCTAACAACGCACAAGTCTAATAAGTTCTTGGAAACTATAAAAGCGAGGGTGAGGGCAAGTACTTGCTTCCATTGAAAATGTATAAGCCCAAAACTTGATTTACAATTTCCACTTCTTAGCAATTATATCTTAAAAAAATGTGATTATGATTAATGATATCACATGCTTAAAAGTTAGAAAATATGTACGTTCTTGTATGTAAACGTTGGTCTCATCTACCATCTTACTGTTTCAGTCCTCCAAATCAGTTACGCGATTGGGGGGGGGGGGGGGGGGCTTTCCTTTATGGGTTAAATACAACTTAAAAATAGTTTTAATATCCCTCACCTAGTCAGCCAAGTTTATGGGCTTTCCTTTAACACTATCCCCCCCCCCCCCCCCAATCGTGTAACTGATTTGGAGGACTGAAACAGTAAGATGGTTGATGAGACCAACGTTTACATACAAGAACGTACATATTTTCTAACTTTTAAGCATGTGATATCATTAATCATAATCACATTTTTTTAAGATATAATTGCTAAGAAGTGGAAATTGTAAATCAAGTTTTGGGCTTATACATTTTCAATGGAAGCAAGTACTTGCCTTCACCCTCGCTTTTATAGTTTCCAAGAACTTATTAGACTTGTGCGTTGTTAGCTAGTGGAAGGGTCGAAGCAAGTAGTTGTTCCCAGTTCCCACAATCACATATAAAATTTAATGACCAAGAACTTGTTTTTAATATAGAATGCATAATTGTTTGCTGTATCAATTTAGTTCCCATTTGTATGAATCTAGGTTTGTTTAAATTTAGATGTTCTGCTTGAGAATAGTACTCTCAACGACTCTTGACATTTTATACGCGATTGTAAGAAAGAGGGTATCAGACTCTACGTGTTTACACAAAAATGCATGGTTGCGGGAAAGTCATTCGAGATGAAGCATTTCGGGCTGTCCTGCCAAACAGATCGAGGGAGGATGGGTTACTTTCTTGATCTCCCATCTCTCGATCTCCTCCGCGGTTCTTCACACCTTTTTCTCTAGTCTGTGACTACTTCTCGTGCATCCGGAACTCTTGATCTCCCCTTTGGCATTGGCTTAAGTGGATTTGCATACTGCTTGCACACAAGTCACTTGTAGTTGGATTAGTTACTAGTGGTGTTACTGTTACCCGGCCTTCTAGTCTAGATCTTCTTCAAATATGCTCTATAATTCTACCGCACGTATACTTAGTGTTCATTTTCAACGAGATTTGATTGTTGATAAGACACCTCTGAATTATGAATCCCAAAGAATATCAATATGAAAATAATATATATTTAATACGCATTAAATTATCATTTATTTTCAGTTGAAATAGTGCAATAATACACCTAAAGACATATGTTAGACAAAGAATTGAATATTTTTCTTTTCTATTAAATATCTCTTTCCTACATTAAAATTGACATTTTAATAATACAAACATTAACATTACTACAAGAATAATAGAAATAGTAAATATCAAGTAGTGGATTGAAAGATAGCTAATTAGCTATATACCGGATTAGAACAATAAAAACTAATAACATATTGATTCGATAGTGTATGCACACCATAAAAGAAGAATTAATAAATAGTGTGTCAATATATAATACTATAGTTCTTAGATTATAGAATTATTGTATAACTAGGATAGTGGCCCGTGTTATACACGGGTGGAAAAAATTTCAAACGTCATATATATATATTGTTATCATAAGAATTCTTTACATTGTTTTCTGCAAAACCACAAGATGTAGGAAAAATATATATAAATGGTGTGAATGAGAAACTGTATAAATATACAAATCATTGAATTGCTAAAGTAATAATCATACTAAAAAAGGTATGAAAAATTAGTTATAAATAATTAATTGTAGTCAAAATCGGTTATTAAATCATTTGAAAGGAAATAGTTGGTTATGATTCTAGAAAACATTAATCAGTGAGTTTATGATTCTACAAAATATTAATTAGTGAATTATGTGGCAATTCTAGAGATGGAAACCTTGTAAACTTATGTGGATATCCTATTTGAAGGCCATATGGATATCTTGTTTGTAGGACCAATATTCTATATTATTTTTAGGATTGTATATGTCGTTTTAGTTTGCTTTTAGTCGGTGTAGTACGTACTCGGTACGTTTATTTTATATGTATTGGAGAAATGGGAAGCCTATAATAGGCTCACTTACCCATTTCTTCGAAGAACTCCACAACTCAACACAACTTTTTCACAACTCTTGAAAATAAAAGAAGTTCTCTCTCCACTTCTCCATTTTCTCTCTTTAACATATACAAAACTAAAATCCGAAATCCGAGTGTTGTCGGTGATTTCCGCTAACCAACAATACGGATTGATCCAAATCAAGTTGTGAGATCCATCTAGAGGACCTACAAGTAGAGGTGCACAAATCGGTTTTTTTAAAAAAACCGGTTCGGTTAATAATCGGACCGGTTTTTCTTGGCCTGGAAAAAAACCGGTTTTTAAATAACCGGACCGGTTTATTAACCGGTTTTTTTGGTGCAAAACTCGGACCGGTCTAACCGGTTAGGACCGGTTTAGAAACCGGTTAGAACCGGTTAATAACCGGTTTTTTTAATTAACCGGTTTTTTTTTAAAAATAACCGGTTAATAACCGTTTTTTTTCATAATAACCGGTTTTTTCCATAACCGGTTCAGTAGCCGGTTTTTTCTCTAGAACTTGTAACCGATATACGAACTGGCGGTTACCGGTCAAACCGGTTTTTAAATAACCGGTTTTTGTAAAAACCGGTTTTCGGTTTAAACCGTTGAACCGGTTCACCAACCGGTTTTTTTGCCCATCTCTACCTACAAGTGGTATCAAAGCTTTCGGCTCAACTTTTTGTGGTTTTCGGGTCAAACTTTTTGGATTTTGATTTTAGTTTTTGTTGGATTTGAGGTTGATTTCGTGTTACTCATCTCTTTTGGAGTTTCTTACACCTTAGAAATACACGAGAATCACCAAATCTAAGTTTTTAGTGTTTTAAGATTTTTGTGTCTAAGCTCAGATTCGGCTTAAAAACTCATATCTAGACTGATTTACAGGTTTTTAGACTAAGGTCTTTTTGAATTTTTGGAAGTTTAGGTGCTATATTCTCAAAAAAAAAATCACTGTACCAGTCGCTTCGCGGGTACTGTAGCAATCGCATCACCGAGGTACTGTAGCAGTTGCATCGTCGAGGTACTGTTGCACTTTCGCGCGAACACTGTAGCAACTCGGCACTGTAGCACTTCGCGCAAACACTATAGCAACTCGGCACTATAGCACTTCGCGCAAACACTGTAGCAACTCGAACTGTAGCAAAAAAAAAAAAAACTATTCGAGTTAAAAAAAAAGTCTTACGAATCTGTGCTTGGAGGAAATCTTGATATAGGAGAAAGCCGAAAGACAATGTTAAAAGGAGAATTCGATATGTTTACACATATTAAAGGAGAATCGGTTGCCTCTCTCATCAACAGATTTGAGTCACTCATCACCAAAATGAGAAGTGTCGGTATCATCAATGGTTTGTTTGAGATCAACATGAAGTTGTTGAATTCACTACCTTACACATGGAACATCAATGTGGTTATCATCAAAAGAACCACAAACCTGTATATCATGACACTCTCAGAGTTGGCTTCTACCATCATCTTCCACATTAAACTCCTAGGGTTTCAATTGAGGAATTCGATCCACATACGAAGAAATCAACTTGGGGGGTTTGTTTTAGCGTTTGCAAATCGTTAACAAATATGTATAAATTACCTGGAAATTTATTGATTTGGCTGAGATCCAGTTCGCCGGAAAACGGGACTTCAAGCTTCAAATTATAACTATTTAGAGAGAATGAGAACGAGGGAGAGGTGTGAGCGAGTTTAGTTCGATGCTAGGTTTGTATTTATACTAGTTAAAGGAGCGTATCTTCGTTAATTTCCTTAATTGATTTTGGCCAAAAATTCCGGCGGTGATAACGGGTCAAAACACCGATTACGGGTTAGTTACGCGATGTTTATTGGTGATTAAGGGTAATTAGTTATGGTCTTAAGCCGTTATGAACAATTAATTAGATTAAAAATGGATAAATTGAGCCGTCTAAGCCTCGCCGGCGCTGGAAATCCGGCCGTCGGAGAGCTGCCGTGAAAACGATAGAGGGGGGTGCTTGGGGCTGGGCCTTCTGTTAATATTATTATATTATTATTATTTTAATATATTTTGAATTATTTACATAATGACCCTTCAACTTTGCATTTCTTTTAAAACTGAATTAAAGTATAGTTTCAACTTAGACCTTATACTTTGTAATGTTTCAAAACTAGTAAAACATAAATTGAAATTTACGAATCGAATCTAGAACTTTGAAACGTAATAAAAATTTATTATACTTGGATAATGTTCATATTATACCCGAGTAGTTTGTGAATTGTTTAAGCATAAAAAATGATCGAAAGTAATACAAAATGAATGAACAATGAGTTTCGATCATCAGGAATATTATTTTAATAATAAACGCTAACAAGAATACATTAAAACAATAATCCAGGCTGGTTTTAACGAATGCTAATACAATAAATATTGACGAATACATGAAAGGAAAATTAAGAATATATATATATATATATATATATATATATATATATATATAACAAAACTGAAAATTCAAAATGGGTCGGGTTTTCGGGTTTGAAAAGTAACGAATGTTACAGGATTCACAACTTTTAGAAATTTCGTCCCGAAATTAAAAGAAAAATAAAATTTTAAAAGAAAACAACTCATATGAGGAGTTGTTTAAAAGTTTTAATGATTTTTATATACATATTTAAATAAAAACAATAACGTCGTTCTTTAAATGACCCGAAAGACGCCACAAATGGGAATATGGTAAGGATACTTATATATAGGATGTACCAGGGGCGTATCCACCATACCCTTATCATATTTCATTTGTCCTGTCTTTCAAAATCATTCCAGGTTTTGAGTTATTGCACACAACGTACTTATTATGTCTTCCATGCGAGAACTTGGATAATTACGTGTGACCCATAATGAACTTTATCGTAGGATGGTCCATATAATCCGTCCAATTGTGTTGGTTTAAAAATACAATACGTCCTTATGTGAAAACTTTAGAATTCAAGAACGATGAACTATAGAGATCAAAATTTAATAAAATATAGAAACCAATCCTTAAGATCAAGGATAAATGAGAATATGAAATCATTGAAGTTTTAAAGATACAACGATGATTACCAAACAAAATGCACAAAACTCTTGAGTAGTATGAAATAATTAGAATAACTGATGACATCACTTGAAATCTTGAAGTAATAAAGTTGAGAATAACATGTTAAGTAAACGTAGCATTGAGCTAGAAAATGTAAACACGTAAGTCGATAAGCATTGGGTCTGAGAATAATAATGAAACTTTAACAAAAGAATCAAGTTCTTGGAGTCAATAATGACTTGATGAACAAATGAAAATATCAACGTGAATAAGGGCCGCATTTGAGATTAATAAATAATTGCAACTTCGAGATCAAAGTAAACCATTGACCTCAAATTGGTAAAACATTGAGAACAATATTATCAAAACTTTAAGATCAAATTAAGATATTGATCTTAAATTGGTAAAACATTGGGGTTATGAATAACAAAATGATCCGAACAAAACGTTTAGCGGAAATAGAACAATTTGACCGGACAATTCGTGTAACAAAATAACTCAACATGTGTATAAACATGCTCATAGTCTCCAACTTCCACTAAACGATTATGTTTATGGGAAATCGGTTATAGACCACGAGATTTGAAATAACAAAGTAAACCGCTTCAGGATGTATCTATGAACGGGAATAGTTCACTAACTAACGGATAATCAAGCTCGATATTAACTTCGTAGACAACCTTTTGAAAATAACTTGATACATAGAACTTCATGAAAATGCCAAAACAGAAAAATATCTATAACATATGAAAAGGGGGAAACAAAAAGGTAACTTGCGATGCTTGTCTTCTCGAAAATGGGTTTTGCGGTATGAAGGTTATTATGGTGCGGTGGTACGGTTTACTAATCCGAAACTCGTAGGCGTCACCGGAGGAGGGGAAAGATGACATTGCTTGTGAAAATCGTTTTTTAGGTCGTGATGTTTATAACTCAAAGGAAATTTATGATAATAATTTTGCATATATATTTAGCTAGTTTAAAAAACTTTGGAAAACTTTCGATGTACATGATTTCCCGGTTGGGTGTCATTTTAGGAAAAAATGGAAGTTGTTAGATAAAATAACTCATTAATGGTAATATAATAGTCTCCCGGCTTAGGAATTGTTTAAAGCAAAATATTTTATTTTATTTCAATAGTTTTATTAGAATAATAATAATAATAATAATAATAACAATTAAATTATAGTAATTTTTAATTTGAATTTTCTGCAATAAATTTTGTTCAGTTAATATCTATAAAAATTATAAAGGCACAGCTATGTTTAATTTTTTTTAATATTCTGACACAAATTTAATAAAAAACAAAGTGACATTCAAAATAAAATTAGTGTTGGTTTCTAAAAGGCTTCCGTGAATGCTTCAGTCGATAACTCCTACTAATATATTGACAGTCTCAGCCAATTAACTAGTACTAAAATGGTATTAAAAAATAGAGTTAATATTAATAATAATAATTTTAAGTATGTATTTATTTTAACATCTTTGTAAGTTATGGACCTTCCACATTGGCCACCTCATTGAAGTTTCATAGCTATCACTTACCAAAACAAAAAAGAGGAGTTTATCCAGAATTTACAATTGCCATCATAAATTCTATCAATGACCGATCATTCAATCCGGTTACAATATGAATAGATTGATTATGTGATCATCATAAACGTAATAATGAACGTTCGAAACTACTACGTGTACCTTAACGGTTTGATTTAGAATGAATAAATAGTGTGTTCTTTAACGTCCACATGCTCTTTCTTACAAGTGACAAGTGTTCAAATTACGCAAGTCTCTTCTTCTAGACTAGAGACTTTTAGAAACCCGTTTACAAATAACTAGATGACAGTATCGAACTCAAACACGACAAGGACACAAATTGTGGACCAGATGAGTTAGCCCTTATCGAGAACTGACGTTAGCTTGAAGAGGTGCGACTAGGAACTTAAGTCAAAAAGATGATTACATCATAAAGCTTGTTGACAACGCTTTACGACCGAAGACCACAATTTTCATTTTTCTTCACGAATTGTACTTTTACTTTATTAGTGTTTGTAAATGTAAATAAACATTGATTCATTGATAGTGAAAAGCGTTTAGACGTCCGTCATGTGCCTTTTCATATTCATCAGTTGATTTCATTAGTTGGTCTTGAATTTGGAATTAAAGATGGTTCACATACAAACATATATGGAGAAAATTACTTAAAAAAGGTAACAAATAGTTAATTCTTATCTTATGACGGATACAATAAAAGATAATATAATATAATATAATATAATATAATACATTTTTTCATACAATAGCTAACTCACGCATCTTTTAATCCAATCATAGATATTCACCTCTTCTCCGTCACATAACTTGAACTCTCACCACTTAGGCTATCTAGTCTACTTCCCGCTCACAACCACCGTTGCCTCACCCTCATTGCGACATGGGTATGGATCCCGCTCCTTCACCGCTCACTGCTCACATGCTCTTTCACCGCTCCTTCTTTTCCTCTCTAGGTTGTTTTTGACGTGTTAAGATATCCACACAAATCTCACTGCTCCTCTCTGCCCTTGTGGCAACATCCTCATCACTATCCGTGATGAATCAGCATCCACACCATGTAGCTTCAAAGAGGAACGTCTTTTTCAATCATAAAATCATAATATTTTGTCGAGTATTCAGTAGCAGATCTAGGAATTTTTTTCAAGTAGTGCACTACTTTTAGATGCTTCAATATTATAGAGTCGGGTATGAAAAATTCCGGGTCGGCTCGAGGTTCGGGTTGGTTCGATGGTTCAGGCAAAGTTCATTACATAATAAAAGTATGATAAAATAATAAAAAAATGCACTGTCATTAGAAAGTAAAAAACACAGAATATAAATACAATATTCTTTATGATTTAAAAAAAATACTTATAGTTGTTCCCTACGAGTCTTAATCTTTTAAAATGATTGTATTCGTACTTTGAGAATTAAGATCAGAAATTTTTTCCAAATTTAACAAACAACTTAACAATTAACATCTAGAACCTAAACATTTAACAAATGAATCTAAACTTACATTCATAGTGGGAGGATTCAAGGAAGAGTACGTAGGCCGGAGGAAGGACCAACGGACCAACAGTGCCACAGTGGTGTATGGTCGGCCAGAAAAGAAAAGCAGCAGCGGTGGTCAGATAGTGGTGTGCATTGAGTGCGTGAGTATGAAGAGGGGAGAGTGAGTGAGGCAGGCGCTATGTAACTTTGTGTTTTATACAACACTAATTGATATAAGGCTGAAAAAAGTTCAAAAATTTCACTATTAGAAGGAATCGAACCCGTGACCTTAAGTTTACAAAACCAACAACCTACCAACTAGACGGGCACTTATATTGTAAATAGGGTGGTTCCTTCCTAATTTATAAGATGGTTCCCTCTAATATATATATATATATATATATATATATATATATATATATCATACACTATTATTTCGAAACTTGGGTATTTCCAGAGAACTACCCATTTGATATGTAGATCCACCATTGGGAGTATGTATAATCATACAACACAAATGAAACAAATATGAACTTAAGTAATTAACTATCCGACATCATATTATTATGTAATAAATTCGTAAGTAATCTTGTATTTTTTATACTGAGAGCTATAACCAATAAGAGAAACATGGCTGCATCACTTGTGATGAGGTAATGCCTACCAGGGCCTTGGACAAGGCCTGAACGAATGATAAATGAACATAGACCAAGAAGGAAAGAAAAAACGGCTAAGACATTATGGATTGTGTCCCATCCTAATCGAACAAGTCCTTAGAAATGACGGCTTGCTGGGGAAGAAGGGAAAAGATAGAAGCCAACCGAGGATGCCCAAGTCATGGGCAAGCCTCAAAGAGTTAGCAGAGCCAAGTTAGAAGCCGAGCATGGTAATCACACCTAAATCGGCTCCGGACCATCAATTCACCAAGAGACATCACCACAGGTTAGAGGCGTGGAAAGAAATGACCTAGACGCATAACACAATTCCAATCCTTAAAGAAATTAGGAATTTTATTGTCACATTAGGGTTTAGGTTTCGCCGTTTCTGGAAGGCAAACCAATCACCCACAACCTCAAGATGATAGAAACGATAAAGGTCCACTGAAGGCCAACCATTACATACACGACTAGCAAATTTAAAATGCAATGATCATTTTCAGAGACCAATTGGATGCATTTGAGAGAAATGAATCACATAGCATATGAAAAAGTTTGATCAAGAAAGAGAATAGTGGGTTTGTGACTCTAGCAATAGGAATGGAATATGTTGAAGTATATTATATGTGACTGAACTTTTTAGATCTAAATGCTTAAGGCTACTAGTTTTGTACTATCTAATTGAGTGGCTTAACTTATGGGGTATGCTTGGTATTGGATAATACAATAGAAAGAGAATAAAATGGACAAGAGAATGAAATGAATTATTATTGTTCTTTTGTCTTTTATGACAACCAATTGGAATGGAATGAATTATTACATTATGTTGTTTGAAAGCTAAAAAAAACAAAACAAAGCGCTAGATTGCAATACAAATGACAAAAATAAATAAATAAATCCCTAACCTCAAAATAAAGAAAACTTAATAAAAAATGACAATTGCAATGGTAGTAGAGATGGGGCTGGTGACGTTGAAGGTGGCAGCGACAACGCTGGTGGTAGTCAGATGACGATGGCTGTGGTGATGGAGACGAAGACAGTGGTGGCGACGGCTATACTGGTTGCTGTGGTGGTGGTAGCGGTTGCCAGGTGATGGTGGTGGCGCTGACAGTAGTGGTTGCGGGGTGATGGTGGTGGAAGCATGGTGGTGTCGACGATAGCGGTAGTAACACTAGTGATCAGGTGATGGTGGTGGCAGTCCGATAGTAGTGGGGGTGGTGGTGGCGGTCAGGTGGTGGCGCTGGTAGTCAGGTGGTGGTGGTGATAGTCGCAGTGGTCAGGTAGTGGTCACGATGGTGGTGGTTAGGTGGCAGCAATGGTGGTAGAGACGACAACAGCTGTGTGGTGCCGGTTAGGTGGTGGTGGTTGTCAGGTGGTGGTGTGATCAAAAGAGTGGGGTGAAAAAAAAAGGTGAGAAGAAATGTTTTTAATGGAATGCGATTTCTTGTGGAAATTGTTGATTTTATTTCATTAACCAAGCAAAAACCTATTTTTCATTCATTTACAATGATTCATATCATTCCTCATCTACTTCTTGCATATCAAACAATTGGGCTGTAAATGAACCGAACGAACACGAATAAGGCCTTGTTCATGTTCATTTATTAAGGAAATAATGTGTTCACGAACACTTACCAAATGAGATTTTATGTTCATGTTCATTCATTAAGGAAATGAACGTGTTCACGAACGGTTCACGAACATAAATGAACACAAACAAAATCGGCAGAGCCTAGAGATTGAGACCGATTAATAAATGAATCGAGCAGGCACAAACAAGGACATGTTCATGTTCGTTAATTAACTTTAAACGAAAATGAACACTTAATCGAACAAATATTTATGTTTACGTTCGTTTATTTAAAAAATAAGCATTCGTGTTTGTTTGTTTAAAATCTAAACGAACATAATTGAGCAAAGATAAACAAGCATAAATGAACATATATGAACAAATGCAAATGAACACAAACAAACACAAACGAACATAAATGAAAACACTTAAATAAACACAAATTAACAAATATAAAACCTTTAAGTATATGACTCATCAAGATAATATTAAATTATTTATATTAATACATAAACGAACATAAATAAACAGACATAAATGAACGTTCATGAACATAAAAAACGTTTGAACCTAAATGAACGAACGGAATACGTGTTCATGTTCGTTCGTTTAATTAAACAAACACAATTTTTTATTCATGTTCTTTCATTTATTAAATAAAAGAACATAAACGAACTTCCCGTCAAACAGTTCATGAACAGTTCACCGAATGTTCGGTTCATTTACAGGCCTACCAAACACCACCATAGTTACATGGACATGAATGCTATATTCACTAGGCTAGCTAAGACATAAAATTTACTAATATGTGATTCCACAACTAGTACAGAGCCCATAAAAATGGTCCGTGTAGGGAATGTGTACGTAACTTGTGACATGATTTTGACGTAAATAATATATAGATGATCGGTACGTACGTACGTACGTGATCTAGTGACTACGCATGCAACTTTGGAAAGGATTTTGACGTATATAAGACTACATCGAAGTAACTTTATTAGTGTCCATGTCTAATTAAACTTTTTAATAAGTTAATCAACTCGCAATAATCCAGTCCTCCCCTTGAGGTTGATGCTTAACCTATATATTTCACTCACCTTCATGTTTCCTTTAATAACGGTGGACTCAAGCTTCCCTAGTCTGGGTCCAACTAATTAATATTCGTTTTAATTTTAATTACATATGCAATTGATTGTTCAAGACTATAGTACGTCCACGTTTTATATGCATCCTATTTTATAATCATTTAGATATATCATTTGAAAAAATCACACAATACTAGAATCACCGTCAGTTATCTTAAAACACAAGATGTTTTCATAATAAGTGAAACAAAAAACACTAATACACACACATATACTCATATACTAGCTCTTTTCATAGTACCAATATAGCATAAAGAACAAGCGATCTTCCATACATATATTTTAAACATCAATTAATAATGAAAAATTGAAAATAAATAATCTCAACTTTTGTTTATTGTCTGATAATAATCCCAATTTTAAAAATTACTACTAGTGGTCCCAACTTTAAACTATTTTTGTCTCAATGGTCCTCTGTTAAAAAACACTTAACGCTGTTATGTTTTTTTCCCAAGTTTCAAACCGATGTTTTATGGCTTTTGATCGGAAGAACGATACGATTCGACCGATGTAAAACTTATCTCGAAACTGTTATCCAAGAGACAAAACAATGTTTCAATTCGGATGTTTGAATTTTCAATTAAGAAAAATCAAGTCATTTGAATCACCGTTTTGAGATAAGTGTTATATCAGTCGAATCATATCGTTCTTCTGATCAAAAGCCCTAAAACATCGGTTTGAAACCTGAGAAAAAACTTAACGGCGTTAAGTGTTTTTAAATGAAGCATCATTGAGACAAAAATAGTTGAAAGTTGGGACCGCTGGTAGCGATTTTTAATGTTGAGATTATTATCAGTCAATACATAAAAAGTTGGGATTATTTATTTTCAATTGTCTATTAATTTAAATGAAGGAAGTTTAAAGTTTTGTTAAAGTATACGAGGGTGTTAATTAAAGATCTATTTGTGTTACATCTCTTATTATTTTTAGTTACGAAAGCTACAACTCATTCAACAACGTCGATTTTTTTAATGCACCTCTGACTGCAGGTAAGTTGTAAAAACCATCAAATAACATTCGGGCATAGCAGGCGTTGGAGTGGGCTAACTATCCAAGACTAACGTCTCATTATGTTTATATTTTATGATAGTTTATTACAATTAAGGATCTCTTATCCATTGATGAATAATTTTTATAAAGACATATATATGTATGCAGTTTATGAAGGTTTTTTTTAAGACGTTAAAACTTAACCGTTGTGACTCCTCAGGTTTAGAGCGTTATCTCTGATTCTTGTGTAAACCCAACCGCTGTAACTCCCCGGGTTTAAAAACGTTAAAAACTTTTCTTATATGTTTCAATATTGTAGTTTTCGAACACAAATTATATTTTTAATTGCATTTTGAATCATAAATTAGCAAGGAGCAACCGAATCAAGAAAAAACAAGAAACTTGTTTATCAAGAATCTAAGAACAACATTAAAGACTAAAAAAAATATATATATATATATATTGTAGTTTTCTTTAAATTAAGTGAATCACATATATACACTACTAGGAAACTGGGTAATTTGCTACACACTTTTGCGTCACACATTCGTACCACACAACCATTTTCGACACAATTGTGACACACATGTCGAGGAGCAAAAATGCTTGTCGAAAAATCCTATGCGTCTGGATTTTGCTACATGTGTTACACCTACCCTATATTTTTGTTATTATAAATTTATTTTAAAGATTATTAATTTTATTGAAGTTCCCTGAAGTAATTTGTATTTTGTAGGTTTAACTAGACCGAGCGTAGCAAATGCGCCAAAAAATTTAAATAATTTATGATTAAGGCATATTTTTATTTTGTTATTGTTTTATATATTGATATAAATTAACAAAAGTTTTGCACTTTATCTGCGGTATATTACATTACACTATTTATAACATATTATATATCTACATCACATTAGTTTTTAGAGTAAAAAAAAAAACCCTTCATATTTTAGATGAGATTAAATAAAGGGTAATAGTTAGTCATATGTCTTAGATTAAAATGGCGTTAGATAAATGTTTGAGATTAAATAAATAACAAAAATAATAATCATAGTAATAATAATTAATAACTAGCTTTAATTAGTAACTTACCATTAATTAACCATAAATAACTATTAGTTAAAAAATTACATTCCACATTTGACTTAGATACTTGGTTGAAATCTTTTCTTAAGAACTTAATGTTTTAAAAATCGGTATTTAACTCGTATCGGATTAAGCTAAAAAATGGTACAACCGGTTGAACCGGACTGTACCGAGAGGTTGAACAGGGTTAATAGTTTACCTTATAATATCATATAAACGTAACTTCAACTCAAAAAATAATCTAAAATTGTATGATTCTATAATAAAATATAATCCAAAAGTTAATCAATAATAAAAATATAATACAAAAGCTTTTGATTTTCAAAAATAATCCAAAGGTTCACTCGTTTTGATGCTAATTGCTATGTTAAAGGTAGCTTTTAAAAAATATAAGCCGCAAAATATCAAAAATTGCTTGGGCTTAGAACCGGTTTTCCGGTTTAAACCGGTATTTTAGAAAAAAACCACCGGTTCAATGTTCTAGCAAACTGCCCAAAAATACCGGACATCAAATACCGGTCTGATATGCGAAATCCGGTATTACCGGTTCAACCTGCCGGTATGAACCGGTTTTTAAAACATTGCAAGAATTACCTCTGTTGTGAATCTAACACAAAAAGTTTAACAAGTTAGATTAATAAGTCAAAGAGTAACATAAATCCAGGCAACAATATTTAAATTTGATGAATAATTTAAATTTTGTAATAAACCTAATAAGATTATGCAATCTTATAATATAATGGTTTCATATTTCCATTCTCTTGTTTACATAAAATGTGTAGTGTTAAATTAATGCATTAATAACTTTTAGTTTTGTTTTGCCACCTGGCCAAGAAAGGTTCATCTCCTTCATTTTAATCTCCATGAAGGTTGACTTTTTGAAAGCAAGAAGAGTGAATGCTGCTTGCCATCTTCTTTTGACTTTTGTATGCTCATTATGTTAGAGAGAGAGTAAAGTCACTCCTTTTTTTTTTTTACCTGTATTCAACATTTCAACCCCTATTTTTGGCCAACCATTATCACCACCGTCAATCTCTCGATATATAGCATAGAAAGGGGTATACACCTATCCAAAGACCCTTGTCTTGCCGTTTATCCTAGGTTGAAAGAAAAATAAATAAAGAATCCCCATCTCATTTCATATTCATGAACACACACTGAGTGAGAAAATATTATATAAAAATCAGTCATCCATCAATCTTTACTACCAAAGAAGATCTTGAAGAAGGAAGATTGAAATGGGAAGACCACCTTGTTGTGACAAAGTTGGAGTTAAGAAAGGGCCATGGACTCCAGAAGAAGATATAATTCTTGTTTCTTATACTCAAGAACATGGTCCTGGGAATTGGAGATCTGTTCCTACCAATACTGGTAATGATTTTCTAGTTTCTACTTCTTTGATTTGGTTCAACAAATCTTTTGGTTTTTGTGTTTTAATTTGTGGGTTCTCATTGTTTTTCAATAAAGATTCTTTATTAGATGTGGTTTGTTAGACTCATTAAATTAGGGTATTTATTATATCCTTCATTTTTTGCTTCTTTTTCAATAAAGTTTTAAACTTTATGTTTTGTTTGTGTTCAGGTTTGCTAAGATGTAGTAAGAGTTGCAGGCTCCGATGGACGAATTATCTCCGGCCAGGTATCAAACGTGGTAACTTCACTGATCAAGAAGAGAAGATGATCATCCATCTTCAAGCCCTTCTTGGCAACAGGTACGGTTATGTTTATCCATTAGCCGACATCTCGGTTACGGTTTTATATCAAAACAACCTAAACAATCCAATCAAAACGTTTAGATCTGTAAAGAAAATTTATGATTTTGTTGTTTAAAATTTCTTTTTTTTTTTGTGTTAGTGATGTGGAATTTTGGTTAAAATTGCAGATGGGCAGCTATAGCTTCTTATCTTCAGCAAAGAACAGATAACGATATCAAGAATTACTGGAACACCCATCTGAAAAAGAAGCTAAACAAGCTCCAGACAAACCCATCTTATCAAGAAAATCATCATCATTCAAGGGTCTCAAACTCATCATCATCCTCCGAAACAGCCATGTCTAAAGGTAAATGGGAGAGAAGGCTCCAAACTGATATCCACATGGCCAAACAAGCACTTTGTGATGCTTTATCTCTTGATAATAAATCCATCAAGATTCCTGAATTATCCTCATCAATTAGTTCAAACCCTACTTCCCAAATCCACCATCAAGCTATCCTACCACCACCACCACAAGTCTGTCACAGCACAACTACTTTTGCATCAAGTGCTGAAAACATCGCGCGGTTGCTCCCGAATTGGATGAACAAGCCACAAAAATCGTCACATACAAGCTCCGAAAGCATCGGTACTACTCAGAACTCTATCAACTCTATCAAAGAACAGTTTCCAAGTCCTTCAAGTGAATCACTACAGTTTGGCAATAATTCAGATGTTTCGCAATCTATTTCACCCGAAACCACAAGCTTATTCCAGGATGAACGCAAACCGAAGATCGAAAGTGCTCAATTACCACCTCTTAGTTTCCTGGAGAAATGGCTTCTTGATGATGCTCCTGCTCAAGAACAAGAAGATAACCTTATGAATCTTGCCCTTGAAGAAACGGATGACTTGTTACTCTAAATCTTTTCTCGTCTTGGTTTTTGGGAGTGGTTGATAAATATTGGTTTATGCACCAGCAATTCACTAGGTAATATACAAGTGTTAGGCCAATACAGGTCTTTCAATAATCTTAAACAAGTTTCAGCAGCTTGATCAAGAAAGCAAATTTAGGTTTTTCTTTTTCTTTTTCTTTTTCTTTTATTAATGTTCTAGAAAGTGTTGAAAAGAAGTGTAAATTCTAGTACTGGATAGCCTTAACTTTCATCTTCTTTGAACAAATCTTTGTACTTTAAGTTTCTTGATGAGAATTACGTTTTCAAGTTTCTGATGATATTTATTTTTTTAATTTTCTGCAATTTATTATTGGGTAAGAGAGATTGAAAGTGTTCATATGATCATTTGGTATCCATTTTATATTTATTTTTCTTGATTATCCTATATTTTTTTAAAGTTATTTAATCTTATCACGAATCGATGCATTCGAATTAAATGCGTTTTCCTTTCAGACCGACAAGAATTGATCAATCAAGACGTATCGTATTATTTCATTCGCTTTACTTTATAAATTTTGATAATTTAAACACAATATTTTCACAAAAATTGAAATTATTTTGATTTCTTAGCCAAAAAAGTTATTAAATTTTCCGTTTTTATCTTAAATAATACTAACTTTCTCGTCGAGTTGTACTAATAATGTGAGCAGTGCATTAAATTTGATTGTCTTAAAGATGGACACCTTTTATAATAATTAAATGGACATGAATGCAAATCTAATTACGAGTAAATTACACAAATATAGTTGTGAGATATATGTAAAATTGTAATTATTATCCTTGTAATATCGTTCTTGTGTATGAGTCACTCTTAAAATATACTTCAAATTAAATAAAATTAATCTGTCAACAACAGTAAATAAGGTTTTTAAGACTATCTCTATCTTATTGTTTCCTAATTTACGATACATTCATCAATTGGCGAAGCTTGGACTTTTATATAGGGGTTGAAAGTTTCGAACCTTATTTCGGAGAGGGCCGAATTCGATATATATAAAATTTTCGAATGAAAACACGTAAATTTACAATACTAAACAAAAAAATGATGGGTTCCTCAAAAGCTTCGCCCATGCATCCATATCAAAATTTGTGGCTATATATCGAAAATTACAAAATGTGACTATTACATATTATATGTGTAATTATTGTAAATTATATGTTACCTGCTGGAAACTTATGAATTTATGTGAGGTATATATATATTTTTTCGAACTGTAGTTTATGTGAGATATTAAGTACCTGTAAAATAACCACAATTACACATATTTCATGATTATATATGAGCAAAAACCAGATTAAAAAGAAAATCCCATCTACATTTATAATCACTAAACTAAATTACATACAGTGTCAGTGTGTGATTGTTTACATATATATAAGTCCAATATAAATACATGTAGGTCCTTTAAATGGATCTCAAGACTTGGACTCGGATCAATCCGTGTTGTTGGTTAGCGGAAATCACCAACGACACTCGGATCTCGGATCTTAGTTCGTTTGGTTTATTTGCTTGAAAGAGAGAAAATGAGAGAAGTGGATGAGAGAAAGAAACTTCTTTATTTCCAAGAGTTGTAAAAAGGGGTTGGAGTTCATTGGATAAATGGGTTAAGTGGCCCTTTTATAGGGTCCCCATTTATCCAAAACTTACAAAATAAACGTACAAACTAAACGTACCGAGTACGTACTACACCGACTAAAAGCAAACTAAAACGACATATACAATCCTAAAAACAATATACAATATTGGCCCTGCAATCTCCCTCTAGGATTGAGTATGTCGAGGAACCTTCGTCAAGTTCTTTGCTTCGTCTTTATTTCTTGAAACTTAGTACTTGTCTTGATCCAGGATCTAGAACCATATTGGATCTTGAACAGTTCTTTATTTTCCAGTCTTATAGACTTGAACTTCAGTCTCATTTTCTGGGAAGGATCGGCAACAGCAAATTTTAGAAACATCAGATGCGGGAGGCTCGACATCTAATTTTCTCTTGTTGACTTTCTTGAGCCAATGGTTTTTTTCCTTGTCTTCAGATACAATCAGTTCTTTTTTTAGGTTCAACCACCAACTTTCACGTTCTCGTTTTCTTTTTAAGTGCTTCAACATCTGCAACTCCAAGCAGACTTGATCTTGATCTACCTGTCCATGTATAGCTGCACAAACCTTAGAACGATAAGATTCGCTCACAGACCCTGTCGAGGGTCAAGAAAAAATCGTTCATAGGCCCTCCCAATTTCAATCCCTCAACTTGTAAATGATTTGTTTAAGTCCCATATTTCTAACGAACTTTGCATGAACGAACTTGACAACAAAACACATGATTTTGAATGGAACAAAGTTTAACAAAATATGTACGAACATAATAATAACTTAAAATCTTTTTGGCATTTTCATATATTTTAAATATAACGAAAATATATACATAACATTTTGAAGTTAAAACTAAAACAAAACAAAATCCAAATAAACAATAAAAGATAGGAGTAAATATGAAATTAATATTATATATCAATAATATTTACAGAAAACGTTTACTAAATTATTTTTCTGAAAAAGATCACAACATGGAATCACATTATCTGTTAACGTTCTAGATCACACTTCTATTTGGACATTATTATGCCAAGAACCCAAAGTCGATTGTAGATATAATTTGTCCACTTTAAACTTAACAAGTATTTTGATGTCAACATGATACGTTAAGGTACAATTAGGCACAATGCTTGTGTGGTCCCCATTTAATCCGACAAATTACAGACTCCATCATACCTCAGGCTTAATTTGCTTTCACATGTCACCTCAACTTGACTTAAACCTTTCTTAGTTGATCACAGTAATCTTATTAATACACTTGACACTTTGACTTTGTGCACTTGAAACTTTGTACACTTAACTCGATCTAGAAAAATTAAAATAAAGCAGAAGTTCAGGTCATAACAATCAGGTCGGATAATACCATATTATCGCGCAGAGAAAGTCCAAGGCTTGAACAAAAGAAAGAAAATAAAACAAAGCAGAAGATTCAGGGCCTTAACAATCAGGTCGGATAATACCATATTATCGCGCAGGAGAAAGTCCAAGAATTGAATCAAAATAAATGAAGAAATAAAGCAGAAGTTAAAATTCCTATAACTGACTCCTTTTCTGATTCTTTTTCTTGATTTTTCTTTTTCTTTTCTGACTCTTTTGTTTTTCTTTTTCTTGCTTTTCTTGACGCTTTACTTGACTCTTTTCTTGACTCAATAAAAATTAGACTCAATAAAAATTAAAAATGACACTGATTTTTCATAAGACAACTGTGATAAGGTAAAGAGAGGCTTGGGTATGACATGTTTAATTGCATTTCAGCCTTCATTAATATGACTTTAGTTGGAGTCGGCAACCGCTTCATAACGTGTAACCACTAGCATAGGCAGATATTTAAGTTTATATCAATATGACACTTACTCATTTGTCAAGCCTATCTACACATCACGCAATGATCTTGTTGGCTTTTTATGTACTCTTTTCATGTGCTAGAATCGTTAGAGATAATTTCTTATCATATTTCAATGGTCGGATCAATTTCTCAAAATTTTAAAAATTTTAAATATCCGACTCCCTCTAAGCAGGAGCTCCCTCTAAACGGGACAATTCCTTTTAGATTTTCTTAAAAGTAATATAAAATCTTTTTGGTAAATATCCGACTCCCTCTAAGTAGGAGCTCCCTCTAAACGGGACAATTCCTTTTAGATTTTCTTAAACGTAAGATAAAATCTTTTTGGTAAATCGAATGATTTGTTTTTGCTTTTCTTAAGATGAATTGAAAATCTTTTTGGTGAGTTAAACTTAACTCATTTTCTCCCTCTAAAATTGTGACATATTTGAAAAATATTTATAATTTTATTTACAAAAAGATAGATAGTTTGTTTTAATCAAAATTGATCATGCCGATCTATTCGACCCGAAATTCAAATCGAGCATGATCGATGGTTTTAGTGAAAAGGTCAGCAAAGTTGTTGTCAGATGGACTATCTTAAGCATGCATTATCACATTGTATGACAAATTTGAAGAGATTCAAACCGAGATCCAACAGTTGATGTTGGATCCATCACTTGAGAGAAGCAGTTGGACGAGGTTGGTTTGAGAAACGCTCGAAAAGTTGTTGTTGAACCATTTAAACAATGCTTCCCTTCCATGAAGTTTGTCCTCCCATGTCGCTTATGAAAGACTCGAATCCGCCATCAAATGGTTTAACATCAAATAGCAAGATTTCGTCTCCCATCATATGCCGGGTGCAATCACTATCTAAGTACCTAATACTATTGATAGTCCTCCTTGATTGACCCTGCATGCACTAAGCTTTCAAATAGACATGGGTTCCTGGGATACTTTTGTCCCGGGAAGGTCAACCGTAAGTCGACCAAACTTGATTTTATTTCCTGAAAACCATTTATTTCTTTTTGGAGCCTCACTTGATGAAGAGCGGTCCTTAGGAATCCAAGCAAAAACTTGTTCCTTGGTTTTGGCAATTTTGGACTTCTCTTTTCTTGCTTTTGAAACTGTTTTTAGTAAATCATCAGACTTTGCAGTCTTTGGATCCTTTTTGATTTTATCCTTCTTGGTTTTCCAAAAAAGTTTCTTTTTTGTGTTTTAATTTATTTACTTTGGATCTTACATCCATTTCACTAGGTTCACTATCAGCTTGATCAGTCCTTGAATCAGGGCTACTAAAAGCTCTTTTTGGGGACTGACTAAGCCGCCTTTGAATATCAAGCTGTTGCTTGAACCAGTGCTTGCAATGTCTTGCAAGGTGAGAAGAGTGACCACACACAAAACAACACTTTCTCCTGGGAGTGCCAAAGAACTCATCTGAACTGTAATGTGGTTGGTGTGGTGGGAAAGGTGATCCATGGAAAGGAACATGATTATAAAACACATTTGTATAATATGGATTAACAAAATTTTGTTGATAATGACCATAGTAATTGTTATCATAGAAGTTGTATGACTGAGGGTTTCTTGATTGATTGGTTGTTTGAGAAAATGATCATTTATTTGGTGGAACATATTTACACGACGTACTTGTCTTTTCATTTTCAAAAACTTTGCTTTTACATGAATTATCCTCAGTCTCACAACTTGATGATGAACAACTTGATATGTTTACCTCAACAGGCCTACTTTCGTTGACACATTTTTCAACAAAAGTTTCATCACAAACGGTTTCATAATCTGAGTCAGAAGAAGAACATTCACTTTCATTACGTACATCATTACAACTATCTTCACTAGTGGTTTCGCAAAATACAGTTTTTGATTCCGACATCAAACATCCCAACATGGATTCACAAACTTTATTACAAACTGGATTGTTAATAGTTTTGGTTAGATCCACACATGATTCAAAACGTGGTTCTAACATTCTTTTTAGCTTACAATCCAGGTTAACCGTCCCACATTCACCACCATTTACATCACCAGCTGCTACACAAGACACATTGATGTCAGATTTATCAGATGATGGGACTGGAGCAGCAGTTTGAGAGGCAGAAGGAACAAATTTCACAGGCGTTGGTATCCTACCAACCCCGTATTCCATTTCTTCCTCAGGAAAAGTATTATAGCTAAAGTGAGGCAAACTGGTGTAGTTATCATTGAATGGTGGTGGTACGGCAGTGTAATCGTACCCCAACCCCGCTTTAACATTAGTACTTCTCTGAGCTCCAATAAGATCATCTAACTTCTCAGATGATGCCTCAAATCTTTCGACTTGTTTTTCCTTTTCTTTCTTATCAGAAACTTCGAGTTTTAATTTCTTAATTTCTTCTTTTAAATCATTAATTATGTCTTTATGATAAATGACATTATGCTTTTCTCGAAAAATTTCAAGTCTAAGATTAGCTACATCATCGTGATGAGTTTTAATCTTTTCAACGTAGATCTTGTCAGCTTTTACATATTCAGAATTTAACTGACGAAGTTTTGCATTTTCTTTCAAAACTTCGTCTTGATGATATCTATAGTATGTGACTTTGTTGATGCATGCTTGAGAACAAAGATTGTGATTTATCTCATCAGCTGGTGATGTGTCGGGAATGATAGGACATGCATGACTACTTTTACCGGCAGCACTTGTCCCAACTTTATTACTTGTCCCAACTTTATTTTCTTTGAACTGATTGTTCATTTGGAGCTTATTTTCCATTATTTCAAAAGACTTGATGGTAGAAGTCGACTCTGAGAGTGTCATGGTATACAGATTTGTGGTTCTTTTGATGGTAACCACATTGATGCTCCATGTATAAGGCAGCGAACTCAACAGCTTCATGTTGATCTGAAACAAACCATTGATGATACCAACACTTCTCATTTTGGTGACGAGTGACTCAAATCTGTTGATGAGAGAGGAAATCGATTCTCCTTTAATATGTGTAAACATGTCGAATTCTCTTTTCAATATTTCCTTTGGGCTTTCTCCCATATCCAGATTTCCTCCAAGCTTAGGTTCGTAAGACATTTTTTTAACTCGATTAGATTTTTTTTTGGAAAGAGAAAAAAATTTTAAGTTTTTTTTTTTTTTTTTTGCTACAGTACCAAGTCGCTACAGTGTTTCGCATGAGTTGCTACAGTACTGAGTCGCTACAGTCCCCCCCCCCGATGCAAAGCGATTGCTACAGTACCTTGCGAAGCGAAGCGGTTGCTACAGTACCCCCCGTGCGAAGCGAAACGATTTGCTACAGTACCCCCCGTGCGAAGCGAAACGATTTGCTACAGTACCCCCCCCCCCCCCCCCGTGCGAAGCGATTGCTACAGTACCTTGCCCCCCCTCCCCCGCGATTGCTACAGTACCTCGGAAGTGACTGCTACAGTACCGATGCGATTTTTTTTTTTTAAGAATATAGCATCCAAACTTCCAAAAAGTCTAAAAGACTTTAGTATAAAAATCAATAAATCGGCCTAGATCTGAGTTTTAAGCCGAATCTGAGCTCAGACACAAAAACTTAAAATACTAAAAACTTGGATTTAGTGATTCTCGTGTATTTTCAAGGTGTAAGGGACTCCAAAAGAGATGAGTAACACGAAATCAACCTCAAATCCAACAAAAACTAAGATCAAAATCCGAAAAGTTTGACCCGAAAACCACAAAAAGTCGAGCCGAAAGCTCTGATACCACTTGTAGGTCCTCTAAATGGATCTCAAGATTTGACTCGGATCAATCCGTGTTGTTGGTTAGCGGAAATCACCAACGACACTCGGATCTCGGATCTTAGTTTGTTTGGTTTATTTGCTTGAAAGAGAGAAAAGGAGAGAAGTAGATGAGAGAAAGAAACTTCTTTATTTCCAAGAGTTGTGAAAAGGGGTTGGAGTTTTTTTGGATAAATGGGTTAAGTGGCTCTTTTATAGGGTCCCCATTTATCTAAAACTTACAAAATAAACGTACAAACTAAACGTACCGAGTACGTACTACACCGACTAAAAGCAAACTAAAATGACATATACAATCCTAAAAACAGTATAGAATATTGACCCTAAAATACCAATATGTAGCTCCATTATGTTCTTGTGTTCTTCGTCAGTACCTAAAGTTACATATAATGTAGCTCCAATATGTTCTTGAAGCTTTTCGTAAAATTAAGTTACATTTATATTATAATAAAATTATATTGTTGGAAGAATTCTGGAATAGTGGAAGAACTCGGTTAAAAGTTGAAGAAGAAAAATTGGAATAAAAAAATTAATGGAAAACAGGGAAAAACCTTGAATTAAATTGTTGTATAATAGTGATTTTTTTAAAGAACTGGTTGTGTTAATTAATATGAGGATTGACTATTTCTGGTTAATCAATAAGATGATTTAAATGAATAAAGAACAGTATGTTATGAGGTAGCTTTTGAACATGTATATATTACACAAGTTTGTCAAATAATAAAAATAAACAAGGTCCGTTATTTGAAAGAAAAGAACAAAATTAAAGGTAAAATAAAAAGTAAAATATATAACACAAATAATAAGATGTTTAAAATCTCAATTTTACAAATTCTAAAAAATCTCTTTATACACAATATTTTCCATAGTTCTTTTGGCTCATTACCCATGATAAATGAAATGAGAGATTATAGAATTAGAAGGAAAATTATACCTTATTTCTCAAAATTGTTTGACCCATGACTCATGGATAAGTAGGTGACAGGTGGACTGTAGGTTAACCCTTAATTATAATAAATATAATAATCATCGTATGCTTAATTGTTTAATTTTAATTAATTGGATGACTACGGTGTACTTTGTAATGATAGGTATAAGGAGCATAAAGGACGCTAGAGGGAGGCACGGCGAAGAAGCAGAAAGGAAATCAAGTGGATGAAGTGAGTGAAAAAGACAGAGCAAAGAAAGGAAAAAATATAGTTGGGCACTACCGTAGCTTATGGTAGCTACCGTAAGCTACGGTAGACTTCATTAAAGAACATCCACCGTAGCTCAGAAGAAAGCTGCCGTAATTATTTGATAGCCACCGTAGCCTATGGTAGAGGCTGGATGCTGATTTTGTGTTTTGCTTTATAATAAACTTTTGGAGTAACCTTTCATTACCTTTTCCATAGTTCCGAACCAAAACCTTTTAGGGGAAATTTTTAGCGGTAATAACAATATTTTGTGTTACTTCTAAGGGGAGATTGAAGCTCATCTATGGATTTCGGATTTGATGTTGATATGATCATCCAAAGGATGAGTGGCTAATTTTCTTTGTGTTCTTCCCGGATGTAAGGTTTTATTTTGAACAACTATGTTAATGTTCTTTAATTTCTGGAATAGTAATCTAATCATTCGTGCTTAGTATTATTATGGTGTTTATGTGATTGTTTGTAGTTTGTTAATATTGTTTGATCTGTATTCTGAGCCATACGTTATTGGTGTCATTGGCAAACGAGATTTAGTGGGAGGGATTTGGGTCAACTATATTAATTGATCATCGGGTGATAACCTCGTGTTTTAGTAATCCGAGTATTTGGTCCCCTTTATCACAAACAATTACACATACATGAAGCATGTCTATGTAGTTTCTTCCAGTTGAACATTAACCTTGGTTGTTCATATGAAATCTGAACCCTGGGGGAATACTCTTGCTTTTAGTCGCTTACAAACATCTTAGTTATTTGCAATTTAATTTCACTTCTACAACTCAAACAAACAAAACTTTGAGATTGCTTTTCTTCATTTTGATTTTAATTTAATTAATTTACGAGCGGTTTAGCAAAAAAATTTTTCACAGACTCCCTATGTTCGATACCCATTTATCGCTATCTATTAGTGTTTTAGGGTGATTTCCAAATTTCATGGGCTTTGTTGGATCTTGGAGCAAGAGTAAGCATCTTATTGGGGTGCTTATATGACCAATATGATTTTGGTATGTTGAAACGCATTGATACAACATTTGTTTTAGTTGATTTGTCTCATAAGCTTCCCTGGGGGATTGTGTGGGATGTGATTGTTAAAGTGGAAGAATTTTATTATCCCATTGACTTTTTAGTATTGGATTACTCATCAGTTGACCCGACTCAACAACAAAATGTCATTTTGGGTAGACCATTTTTAAATACAGCTCATGCCATTATTGATTGTCGATATGGTATGGTCGACATGGCATTTGGTAATAGAAAAATGCGCCTTCATGTTTTCCCTAATGTTTCTAATTCTTTGGTTGGTGATGAGTGTTTCATGGCAGATATAGTGGTTTCGTGCGACCCACATGAATATGAGAACGATGCTTTGGATATTTGTGTTTTTGATAATTTTGAACAGGTCCATGTTTGTGCGTTGAGAATGAAAGAGTAAAAGCAAGAGGCATTGGCTATGCAAGAAGGGAGGCTGCTATGGAGTCATCAAGTTGAGAGTTTACCCGCAGAAATCAATTCCAACACAAAGCCTTCGTTGATTTGTCCACCAAAGGTTGAGTTGAAAGATTTGCCGAGCCATTTAAAATATGCATTTTGGGGGGGGGGGGGGTGGGGAAATGAGATATTTCCGGTCATAATGGCTTCTAAATTGAATGAGGCTCAAGAGAAAGGACTTTTGGTGGTATTGAACACTCATAAAGCGGCTATTGGGTGGACGATAGCGGACTTGAAAGGTATTAGTCCATCCATAGTAATGCATAAAATCATCACCACGGATGACGCAAAGCCTACACGAGAGACTCAAAAGAGGTTGAATCCTAATTTGCGAGATGTTGTTAAAAAGGAGGTCATCATTCAAGTGGTTGAATGCGGGGATTATCTATCCAATTTCGGATAATGCATGGGTGAGCCCTACACAGGTAGTACCAAAGAAAGCTGGCATGCAGGTAATAAAAGATGAAAATGGTGAACAGATAACCACTTGACCGGTCATAATTCAATTAAATACACAGTTTATAACTCAATTAAACTTGTCCGCACACTCCTTACAACATCGCGACTCTAAGCCTTAAGCCTATTGATTCGTACGAAGCTTTTAAGATCAAGTTCGATTTCAAGCTAGAGCTGTGAGCCTTTGTCGCCATTAAACCCTCGATTCGTTACTCTTACAGGTAATTAGTTCATGTTTTCAGATTGTTTTTAACTAATAATCATGAACCCCAAATCAATTTTTATCAACAATGATCAATTAATCTAATTTGAGTTCTAGGGTTTATGATTTAGGAAGAACATGAACTGATATTGTATATAAACTTCTTTTTTTGACATATACATAAGTTAAAACAATGGCCTGATGGTAGTGCGTATTCGTTAAAGCTGAGAACCAGCCTGGGACGCGGGTTCGAGTCCCCCACGCCCGGTATTTGGTTTTTATTTTTTTAAAACTCCTTTTTAAGTAGTTTTGATTATTATTATTATTATTATTATTATTATTATTATTATTATTGTTATTGTTATAACTATATAACATTAGATAAACGTTATATTTGATAAACCGAACCCCGTTTTATTGTTTTTCTTGTTTTTGAACCTTTGTTCCTTAATTAATCAATAATATATATATATATATATATAAGAAGTATGATAATAATATTATTATCACTCGCTTAACGAACCAAACTATTTTAGACAATCAAAATAAATATTTGTTTAACTTTTCTGTTAATATATATTATTATATATAATACTTATCTTATTTATTTGAAATAAAACATAAACGCAAATTAATTTTAGTAGTAGTAATCATAATAATAATAACCATAATAATTTGCTAATTAAACTAATAAAATTTTAATTACAATTTTACTTAAAACCCTATGGAAACCCAATCCGTCATAAATCTTGTTTATAGTTAATTACTATTCTCGTTAACAATTAGAAACTTTTGTCGACTTATCCCGAGAAGCTCTACGTTTTTAGTCTTAACTTTTTACCACCATCTCATCACTTATTCCACTCATAAAGGTGAGTAATCACAACCGTTTGTGTAGGGGGCGTTATGCGTTTTTATATTTTAGGGGGGCGTTATGCGTTCACAAGTTAAAGTAGATTATAATTTTTACTACAATTCTACTATTTGCGTAGATATGCATTGCTCAATTAGTTGACACATGCGAATGTGACTATATGTTTATTTTGAGTTATGGTTGTTGGTATCACATCCTCATCCTTATCCTCATTAGTATGATCATACGCCATCGGAGTAACTCGACTCGTTTGGGATGAAGGAAATGGCTTTTTAGTTATTATTGTTATGCTAGTAGTAGTGACTCATGTTTATCGCAAGGAATTATCATTTTCAATATTATTATGTAAAAAAACCGTGATTACTTGCTCAACTTTATGTTAACAAACGTATATATTTTCACGCATGAAACATGTAGCAATATGGGATGAAGCAAGAGAATAGAGAATAGATTATACCTTAGGTTGCATGATGAATAACGAATAATTCACTTTTAAGTCTTTGATTGTATTGTTTAATTCCTCCTTTTGAGACAACGTATTTTTTTGTGTACTTGATCGTTTTATGAAAAAAAATAATGTAGATATTGACATGTGTAATTTACTTAGTGTCTTTTGAGCTATGATACAAATTATGTCGTGCCCCGGCATGTTCTGTCGTAGGTTGGGGTGTGACATAGACCGTTAGTTCAGTGCCCCATACACTCCACAAAAAAATGGGGGGGTCCCTGAAAGACGCAACATAACACTAATTGAAGCTACAAGAGCAATGCTACCAGATTCAAAGCTACCTCTCTTTTTCTCGGGTGAAGCAATTAATACTACATGCTTTATCCAGAATCGTGTGCTGCTCAATAAGTGTCTGAAGAAGACTCCATACGATGTTTTCTACAAAACCAAGGCTCAGGTCAATTACTTCAAGACTTTTGGATGTCCATGCACTCTGATTCATACTGTTGCCCATTTAGGTCCGAAGTTTGTTGAAAAGGCATATGAGCATTATTTTGTTGGATATGCTTCTAACAATACCGCTTATCGGTTTATAACAGGAAAGCTAGAGTGATTGTGGAATCATTTAATGTTGACTGGTAAGAGTTAAATCAGACAGACGCTCGCATAGGACCAAACTGGATGTTTTATTATGATTACTTGTTAAACTAGTTTCATGTTCTATCTACCCCTCCAGTTGCAGTTACTTTAGTCTAAACCACAATACCTCAGTTTTCTTTAATTCAGGCTTCATAAACACTTTGGATAATGTTAATGTATCTAGTGGTCCACAAGTCAGAAATGTATTGCCTACAACTGCTCAACATGATGTGGTCAATGCAGCTCCTCAAGCCACAAATACAACCAATGTAGTCATACATACAAAGATCCTGACTCAGATCCTCTTATATGTCTGTTGACAACATGGAAAACAACATTGATCCTAATCCCACTGAGCCTATAGTTGATCCTCAACAGGATCCAAGTATGGTTGAATCTGTACCCACACCTCTTCCTGCTAATAATGAGGCACCTGCTACTGCTGGAATGACTATTGCAAATGAAGTTCCCTCTGATGCGTCGTATACGGCCGATTCTACTTCAATTCCAGCTATTGTTGTTCCATTCTTGGAAAACCTTTGGGATGGCCCTATTGCTTCTAAACATGTGGTTGATCAACCCAAAAACATTCAACTAGCCACTGATGTTCTACTTAATGCTCCCAGGGTCTTTCATCCTGTTGAAAATCCAATCGTTGAGCTGCAAGTCGATCGTATTACCCAGTTGCCCATTCACAAGACACACTCGACTGAGAGCAATCATTGGTTCTCCATCTATCGACATCCAGACAAGGAGCAAGTTTGGAACTATTAACAAATATCTTTTTGCTTGAATTATTTCTCAGGTTGAACCAAAAGATTATCATGTCGCTCTTAAGGAGAACTCTTAGGTTGAGGTTATGCAAGAAGAGTTGCTACAGTTCAAGAAGCTCAATGTGTTGAAGCTGGTAAATTAGCTGGAAAACAAGAGACCGATTGGTGCCAAACGGGTGTTTTAGAAACAAGAAGGATGACAAAGGGGTGATTATAAGAAATAAAGCCTGGCTGATTGTACAGGGTTTCTCTCAGTGTGAAAGTCTTGATTTGATGAAGTATATTTACCTGTTGATAGGCTTGAGGCTATTCGTATCTTCTTTGCCTATGCATCATTCATGAACTTCAAAGTATATCAAATGGATGTGAAGACTGCCTTTAGTATGGAACAGTAAAAGAAGAGATCTATGTTAAGCAACCACCATGTTTTGAGGATCCTGATCATCCAAACCATGTTTACCATATTGACAAAGCTCTTTATGTCTCCATCAAGCACCTCATGTTTGGTATGCTACTTTAGCAGAACATCTATTAGAGAATAGGTATAGAAGAGGTGCTATGATCAAACACTCTTTGGCAAGAAGGTTGGCAATAATCTGATCCTGTTCAAGTGTATGTTGACGACATCATTTTTGGGTCATCAAATGATAATATGTGTAGAGAGTTTTAAGAGGTAATGCAGATTCGGTTTGAAATGAGTTCATTGGGAGGAGATGACTTTCTTCTTGGGCCTACAAGTTGAACCGAAGACGGATGGGATTTTGATTTATCAAGAGAAATACGTTCATGTAATTGTTCAGAAGTTCGGGTTCAAGGATGCTACTCCTTACGCCACTCCGATTGCTACAAGACCGGCGTTAGCTCTAGATCCATCGGGAAAGTCAATTAACCAACAACTTTATAGGACCGTGATTAGCTCCCTAATGTATCTCACTACAAGCAGGCTGGACATCATGTTCCTTGTTTGTTAGTGTGACAGATATCAATCCGGTTCGAAAGAGTCTCACTTAATCGCTGTCAAATGTATCTTCCGTTATCTCAAGGGAAATCCTTGATTGGGTCTTTGGTATCCAACAGAAAGCCTCGTTTGGGTCATTGTTATCCAACTTAGACATAAATTCAACTACAGGAGGATGTCAAATCTTGGGTGAACGCTTAATCTCTTGGCAATGCAAGAGGCACGTCATTGTATCCACCTCCATTGCTGAAGCACAATACATTGCCGCCTCTAGCTGCTATTCACAAGTGATATGGATCTAGCATTAGCTGCTGGATTAGGGTTTGAATTTCTTTAACACCCCAATCAAGTGTAATAATGATGCAACGGTCTGTATTGTAAAAAACCCGGTCCAAGACTCAAAGACAAAACATATTGAAATTCGAATGCACTTCATTCGTGATTGTTATAATTGTAAACTTGTCAATATTGAACAGGTCCAGACATATTACAACTTTGTAGACCTTTTCACTAAAGCCTTTAATCGTGCCCGATTTCTATATCTTGTAGAATCGCTTGGCATAATCTGTTTTGATTAAACTTTCTATCCATCTTTTTGTATATAAATTTGTAAATATTTTTTAAACATGTCACAAATTTAGAGGGAGAAAAAGAGTTGCTTTAACTCACCAAAAATATTTTATCTTTCATTTAGAAAATCAGAAAATGTTTCAAAAAGAAAGTTATCATGTTTAGAGGGAGCTCCCGTTAAGAGGGATTTGAAAATTTTAAATTTTAAGAAATTGATCTGACTTTTGGAAAATGATAAGATATTGTCCGTAAAGTTTCTAGCACATGAAAATAGTATATCAAAAGCCATTAAGATCATTGCGTGATGTGTAGATGGCCTTGGCAAATGAGTAAGTGTTAGCGTGATATAAAATTAAATAATCCGCATGTACAAGTGGTTATACATTCATGAAGCAGTTGCATTCACCTATTTAAATTCATACCAATGAAGGCTAAAATGTAATTATCCAGTTATACACGAGTCCATTAGTGATTGGTCATCATAAAAATGGTTACTGCTTTGTTCTCAAATATTGAAAACTCAAAAGAAAAGTCAGAAAACTGCAAATGTGCTTAAATGTTTAAAGTCAGCAAAAATGTTGATAATTAGCAAATCAAAGGGGATATATAAGAACCACTTAAGGTGGGGCAGTAAGTCTGACAACAGTAAGTCCTAAACACCTTAAATGAAGGCATGTAAGTCTGAACTGCGAGGTATATAAGTCCATGGTTCAACCTTCAAATGTTTGTAAGACATTGTAAAGTATATCAAAAGGTTATCCTGTGTTAAAAAAAAAGGTTATCCTGCCACTTTATTGTAATCGTTTCGATTTTAATGAGATTTCAGCTTTATCTCTAAAAAAAGTGTTTAAAAGATTTTTTTAACCAATCATTAGCGGGCTGGAGTCCATTCGGGGTGATCTAGGGAAAGTAAATTAAGCTTGAGATATGATGGAGTCTGCAGTTTGTTGGATTGAATGGGAACCACATAAGTTTTGTGTTTAATCCATTCCTTAAAATATCGCTATGACATCAAAATAGTTGTTAAGTTTAAAGTGGACAAAATATATCTATAATCAACTTTGGATTCTTGGCAAAATAGTACTGAAATAGAAGTGTGATCTAGGACATTAACGGTCAATATGATTACATGTTGTGATTTTTCTCAGAAAATTATAAGTGTTTGCCATATCATACATTATTAACTTTTGTTTTAAAATTTCAAAATTATCTTATTTTATTTGTTTTGATTTATGGTTTAACTTAAAATCTTATTTAAGTTATTTTAATTTTAATTTAATTTAATTTAATTTAATTTTATTTTATTTTATTTTAATTTTAATTTATTATTCATTTTATTTATATTTATATTTTTTTATCTTTAAGTGTTTTGTTGCTTTAGGTTATGGTCCTATGTGCAAACGTTGTCAAACAAGTGGAAAAACAAAAATATACTTTGCATATATTTTGACTGGGTTCGGGTTCGGTGTATAAAAGTTTTTGGGTTTAAATCGACAAATATTTTTAAAGTTCGAGGGTTGAGAGTGTAAAATTTTTAAAATCTTATAGAGGATTTAACCATATCGCGTGACAGGTTGACCCTATACAAAAGGGTCTTTATTTTCTCTTTCATTCCAACACTTCGAAACTTCCCAAACACTCTTTCAATATTCTCTCTTTAGAACCGGCTTTGAAACTTCCTTAGGTCTCAAACATCATCGCTTGCATCTTCTTTCACACTTGATTCATCCTTGATAATCATCAAACATGGACCCCTCACCAAAGGTATATCATTGATTCAAACATAATCGACGTAGTCTTGTTGTCGGTTCAAAGCCGAACCGTTTAAGGATCAATAGGACCTTTTCTTGTTGTTCGTTGTTAAAGTCAACCATATTGTTCTTGTCGACACCATGATGGACCTTTGAGCTGATTTAATTAGGTTTTGTTTAGATTTGTTAGGTTTTTAAGTTTCTAACGGTTATCGGACCCTGTTCTATCCGATTAGTGTTCTTGGTGTTATGATTAGTGGATAAAAGTTGTACCGAAGTGTGATTCGATCATAGTCGACCAAGAATTTTTAGAAGTTGGGGGGTATTTGGACAAACTTGTGTTCTAGAATCACATCGCATTCATATGAGAATCACAACACATTCTCATATGAATTGCATCGCACTCGTATGAGAATCGCAATCGCATTCTCATATGAATCGCATCGCATATTTTTCTAGATCGCATTTATGTCCAAATCGTATTTCTGTTTAAATCGCATGACCTATGTGAATCGCACTCTCATGACCTCCGAATTGCAATCACATTCTAATGCGAATGTGTTTCGCATAATTATGCGATTGCGATTGATATGCCCTATGCGAATGCGATATTGAGTTAATCATTCCATTGCGATTCCAAGGACTTAAAAAATTTTCAGAAATTTCAATATTTTAAAATCTAATTTTTTTTTTGTTTTGTTTTTCTTTTTTTTATATCAGTTCTAATGTCTTTATGATGTTATGTTACAGCAACATAATATGTTCGTTCCCTTGGAACTTCCAACTGATAAGACGCACAAGTTATTCATTTCCTTGATCAAGGGATTAAGGGAATCTGCTCTGTTGGATGTTATTACTGCTAAACCAGAGATACATATGTGTTGGACTAATGATTTTTGGGAGAATGCTAAAGGGGCTAAAGAGAAGAACAGAAATTTGATATCACAAGTAATGTGGCATGTAAGAAATTAGTTGTTGATGAAGTTGATATAAGAAGGGTATGGAATATCAAGGATGATCCCGATCACTTTTACAAGAAATTCAAGAAGGAGGAGTTAATTGATACGGTGGAAAGGATGAGATATGACACTAAGTGGAAGACGTTTGATAAAAATATTCCACCTTATTAGAAGTGGCATTTTCATATCATTGTACGTTGTCTGTGACTTAAGAGGTGGATTTGATAACTGAAAACAAACTGTGTCGGGTTCATGGTTTGCTTGATCAACAAGTTGAAGTTTAACTACCCTCGGTTCATCTTTCAATGCATGCAAGCCAATGTCACTACTGATAATTCTTGGAAGTTGTATCCGAGGTTT